>NW_017731416.1:271113-298481 GCF_001890085.2 Hipposideros armiger
TATATATATATATATATATATATATATATATATTTACAGTGACTCAAATTAAGCTACAGGTCACAATTCACTCACCTTGACAAAACTCATTCGAATGGTACACATTTTGGTGAGCTCATATACCGCCTCAAACCCATGGTTAACAGACTGAGCCAGAAGCTGCGCAAACTCTTGATTATTAAAAATCTTGAGGCTGCAGCTGCTGGGAATCTTACAGACAGTGGTAGGATGAAAGCCGTGATGAAAGTTGCAGTTCCTGCTCTGTACAAATATGCTGCTGTCACTGAGACACTCTGCATACACCTCTCCGCCAACATAGTACAGGTGAACACCTTAAAGAGACATGCATTACAAGAGTAAGCGTAACAAAGCAGCATGATGAGATCCAAAGGCTGTATCGGAGGAGCAACCAAGAATACCCAAGGAATCTATGGCACACTCGCTACCGTCTTTAGAGGGAAGCTACCACTAGATGGCCTTACGCTGCCAAAGATAATGAAGAGGCTGATGTCTGCCTAAATATAAAACTGTCCTCAACTAAGATGCAAGCCTCAAATTAGCAGCAGACTAGGTTATCAGTTCTTAGGTTTTCTCCCTTTTCCAACAATCATTTATCATCTCTATGAGGAAAGCAATAGCAAAAAAGAAAAAAACAGAAACCCACAACAAAAGTGCCTTTAATAAGTCCTTTCAAAGGATTGATAGGTGCCATCAACTTAGTCATTTGGCAGTTTTGCATCTTTTTGCTGGTGGAGAGGACGGTGGCATTTAAAAAAACCCTAAGGCACACATGTAATTTCAGGTCACAAGAGTAGCCTTTAAATGGCAGATTTATTTTACTTTCCTTTAAAAAAAATGTTTTGGGTATTTAAAATATAGATAAATAAATGTGAATATAGTTTCAATATGAAAAATTCACAGTACACAGCTAAAGCTAAGTTGTTCCCAACTTCTCAGTATGCAAACAGTGCTAAAAAGGCTATCCTTGGACATCATACCTCTGCATACATGTGAGTCACAGACTTGTATCAGGCTGTGACATTAAAAACTATTTTTCTTTCTGGGCAAATAAAAATGATCTGCAGAAGAAAGGGCCCCAGACCTATATACTGGGGAAAAAAGGGAACACTGGTTCTAGAATTTAAGAATTCACCAAGTAGGTTTCTCTTGAATTATTCTATGGTAGTGGGGGGAAAAAAAATCAATGCATAGAAGTGAGGCACTTCACCTAAAAAATCAAGTTTTCAGTAAACTCAAAGGAGTGAAAACTTTCTTGTCAACTTATTTTTGGCCATAGTATTTTTCTGAGTCTCTTCTATAAGAAATTGAATCACAATTACAGTTATTTACCTTTTGTTCTGAATTTGGACGAAGATTGTTCTCAAGTCAAAGAAGCAAAAAGCAGCAAGTGGTAAAAGTAAAACTTAAGAGGTAGGCCGTGCACTCTACCTGGGACAGGCTTCCTTACTGACCACTTGATGCATGAGACTCTGACATTTCACTGCAGTGTGAAAAGTTCTTTGTTTGTTATGGCAACTGTTTTGCAGGATGAATTATAAATAAAACCGTTACCTGAATTAAAAGGTGGGAGGGGTGGTGGTGAAGCCACTGAAGATTTAAGTCACTCAGGCTGGATTTCCTACCTGTAACCCTGCTTGTCCAACATAATGGGAAGTCATCTCGGCCCAAAATACTCCACAGATATCATAATTATAAAATTATAATCCTTCACCAGCATTCACATATGCCACAAATATTTGTTGTGTATTTACTGTGAGCCAGGCATTGTTCTCACTGCTGGAAATATTGTTGTCAACAAGGCAAATTTCTGTAAAGCTTGTATTCCAGTCAGAAAGGAATACAATACAGTCAAAAAATAAACACAGAAGTAATATGATTTCAGATCCAGAGTACTATGAAGAAAAACTGAACAGGATAAGGAAGAGAGGACTGATTATGTCTGTTCCTCTCGGGGGCAGAATCCATGCCTAAGCTTGTCTGCTCCCACACCCTACACACAATGCCCGGGACACGGCAAGCACAATGAAGACACGGAATGTAGAAAAATGACAAAATTACCTTTTCCAATATGTCGCCTAGTGTTTTCAATTGTCGAATTACGATTAACGTTTGACAACAACCCCAAGCAGAATCTACTTTTGTTATTTGAAGGGTCTGTAAATCCATCTACTAACACACTAGTAGAAGATGCATGAAAAGCTTCCCCAACACGATTGTTTAATTCATAGTAAACAATTGAACACCAATGTTTGGGCTCTTCATAGGCAACAGGCTGAACATCTGTGAACAAACCAAACAGAAACAATGTTTAATGAATGATTATCAGAAACTCCAGATTCTTTATATGTTTCCCTTTAACCCAACCCAAGTACTAAAGGAAATAGAAAATTTTCAGATATTTCACTCGTCTCACTGTCCTTTGTAGCTTTCAGTTTGTACCCAAAAAACAAAACACCGAAATGCCTTGAATATGACAATTTAAAAAATTATACAAATACAAGGATAAGCAACATCACATTTTAAATTGCTTTTCTAACAGACTCTAATCCAGGTTTAAAATTTGTGATTACAAACCTGTTTCAGCATCCTGGAAGATTTAACTATACCAGTATCTATAAAATTATTCTAAACAAAACTCTGAAATAAAAAACTAAGTGAGACTCTCAGCAAACAAGAATAGAGGGGAACTTCTTCAACTTGATAAAGAACATTTACAAAAAAAACTATCGCTAACATCATACTTAATGGTGAAAAACTAGAAGCTTTCCTGCTAAGATCAGTAACAAGACAAGGATGTTCTCACCACTCCTTTTCATCACTGTACTGGAAATTCTAGCTAATGCGGTTAAGACAAGAAAAGGAAATAAAATGTATAGAGATGGGGAAAGAAGAAATTGAAAAAAGGACATGACTGTCTACATAGAAAATCTGAAAGGATTCACACACACACACACACACACACACACACACACACACACACACACACCCTCCTGGAACTAATAAGCAATTATAGCAAGGTTGCAGGATGCAAGGTTAATGTACAAAAGTAACTGCTTTCCTATATACGAGTACTAGCAATGAACAAGTGGAATTTGACACTAAAAACTCTTTTCCATTTACATTAACACTCAAAACATGAAACACAAGTAAAAATCAAACAAAATCGGTATAAAATATTTATGAAAAAACTATGAAACTCTAATGAAAGAAATCAAAGAGGAACTAAATGAATGGATAAACCATGTTTATAAATATGAAGCCTCAATATTGTCAAGATGTCAGTTCTTCCCAACACGATCTAAAGATTCAATGTAATCTCAATCAAAATCCCAGCAAATCATTTTGTAGATATCAACAAACTGATCCTAACATTTATATGGAGAGGCAAAAGACCCAAAATAGCCAACACAATACTGAAGAACAAAACTGGAAGACTGACTCTACGCAACTTAAAGAGTTACTGTAAAGCTATCGTAATCAAGAGTGTGTGGTACTGGCAAAAGAACAGACAAATAGATCAAAACAACAGAAGAGAGAACCCAACAACAGGCCCACATAAATATAAATTAACTGATCTTTGATGAAGGATGGAGGACAATAATGGAGAAAAGATGGTCTTTTCAACACGGTACAAGAACAACTGACATCCATCTGCAAAAAAATTAATCTAGACCCAGACCTTAACACCGTTCACCAAAATTACCTCAAAACGCATCATAAACCTAAATGTAAAATGCAAACTATAAAACTTCTGGAATTTAACACAGAAGAAAATCTAGATGACCCTGAATAAGGCAATTCCTTTTAAGATACAACACCAAGGTATGATCCATTAAAAAAATAATCGATAAGCTAGATTTATTAAAAATTAAAAACTTCTGGGCCGGCTGAGTGGCGCGTTGGTTAAGAGCTGGCTTGGGACACCAGAGGACCCCGGTTCGGATCCCACATATGAGGGCCAGGGACAGTGCCCTCCACAGCTAAGATGCTCAACAACAGCTCGACCTGGAGATGGGCTGCCATGAGTTGCCAGCGATGGCATAGGCTGCAGTCCCTGTGGCAGTGGGTTGCCATGGGCTACCGTGTGTAGCCAGCAGCCAGCATGAGCGACCAGCAGCCGCCGTGAGCGGCCATCCAGAGGCTGGTGGCCGATCTGCCTCACCCGGGAAGAGCGCAATGATGTTGCCAACTTGGGCCAGTGAAGCAACGTCCTCCACAACTAGACTGAAGAACAAAAGGACAGCAACTGTCTGTTCCCCTTCCCCCAATTCCCCAGGGCTGTTCCCATCCCCCAATTCCACAATAAAAATCTTTAATAAAAAAATAAATAAAAACTTCTGCTCTGCAAAAAAACACTATCAAGGGAATGAAAAGGCAAGACAGACTGGGAGAAAATATTTCAGAAGACATATCTGATATAGAACTGTTATCTAAAATATACAAAGAACTCTTTGTATATTTTGTAAAGAAACGCAACAAGAAAATGAACAACCCAATTAAAAAAATGGGTCAAAGACACAAACAGATACCTCACTGAAGGTATTCACATGGCAAGGAAGCATATAAAAAGATGCACCACATCATGTGACATCAGGGAAATGCAAAATAAACTAGCAATGAGATACCACTATACACCCATCAGAGTGGCCAAAATCCAAAACACTGACAACATCAAATGCTGGTGAGGATGTGGAGCAATAGGAGCTTACATTGACTACTGGTGGGAATGTAAAATGGTACAGCCACTTTGGAAGACAGTTGGGCGGTTTCTTACAAAACAAAACATACTCTTAGCTCACAATTGTGGAAAAGTGCTCCTTGGTATTTACCTAAAGCAGTTGAAAACTTATGTCGACACAAAACCTGCACACAGATGTTTACAGCAGCTTTATTCACAATTGCTAAAACTTGGAAGCAACCAATATGTCCTTCAGTAGGTGAATGGATAAATAAATCTAGACAATGCAATATTATTCAGGACTAAAAAGAAATACAGTATCAAGCCATGAAAAAACATGGGAGAAACGTAAATGTAAATTACTAAGTGAAAGAGCCAATCTGAAAAGGCTACATACTGTATGATTCCAATTATAGGACATTCTGGAAAAGGCAAAACTATGGAGACAGTAAAAAGATCAGTGGTTACCAGCGGTCAGGAGGAAGAGCACAGAGGATTGTTAGGCAGTGAAATTATTCTGAATGGTACTATAATGGTAGATACATGTCAGTATTCATTTGTTACAACCCACAGAATGTACAGCAGCAAGAGTGAACCCCAATGTGAACTATGCATTTTGGGTGATAATGATGTGTCAGTGTAGGCTCACTGATTGTAATATCTGCACCACTCTGGTGCAGGCTGTACATGTGTGGAGGAAGGGAGGATGTTAACAACTCTGTACTTTCTGCTCAAATTTGTTGGGAAACTAAAACTGCTCTAAAAAATAAAGTCTGTTAAGACAAAAATGAAAGGAAGAAAACACAACTAAGTAAGCATTATCTTTAGGTAAAAGGTGGTATACATTTTAAATATTAAGTGCCAGAACTGACTATAGAAAAAAATTTAGACATAGTCAAAACTATAGACAGTCCCCGGCTTACGATGGTTCAACTTAAGATTTTTCACTTTGCGATGGTACAAAAGCAATATGCATTCCATAGAAACCGTACTTTGAAGTTTGGATTTTGATCTTCTCCTGGGCTAATGATATGCGGTACAATGTTCTCTCAGGATGCTGGGCAGTGGCAGCAAGCCACAGCCCAGTCAGCCACATGATCATGAGGCTCAACAACTGATAATCTACAGTATATTCACTATGTGAGATATTTTGCCCAACTGGGCTACTGTAAGTGTCTGAGCACATTTAATTAAAGTTGGCAAGGCTTAAGCTATGATACGAAGGTCTGACAATTAAGTTCGCGAACTCGTCCTAGAAAAATTGCCACATACCTCATTGCTGTATATCACTATGGTCACCTTTGAAGGACTCCCCTTGGGAAGCTATGCACTGATGCCAGCGCCTAGTCCACCCTTCAAAGCAATTTGGAAACTCTTTTTCTGGAATGGCCATCAGAACTGTTGTCCTATTATCCTTGATGTCCTGAATGCCATTAAAATGTCTTCCTTTTAATATTTCCTTTATCTTTAGGTAGAGAAAGAAGTCATTGGAGGCCAGATCAGGTGAGTAGGGAGGGTGTTCCAATGCAGTTATTTGTTTACTGGCTAAAAACTCCCTCCCAGACAGTGCCCTGTGAGCTGGTGCATTGTCGTGATTCGTGATGCAAGAGCCATGAATTGTGGGTGAGAAGTTCAGGTCGTCTAACTTTTTCATGCAGCCTTTTCAGCACTTCCAAAGAGTAAGTTTGGTTAACTGTTTGTCCAGTTGGTACAAATTCATATTGAATAATCCTGATATCAAAAACGGTTAGCAACACTGATGTAACAAGTTCATGAACTTAATTGTCAAGCCTCGTATTGCATTGCGTAAATTAGGTGTATTGAATGCTGTTTTTTACTTACATTTTTTTTTTTTTTTTACAATGGGATTATTGGATTGTAACCCCACTGTAAGTCGAGGAGCATCTGTACTGACCAAATTCTTTTTCGTGTAAAGTAAAAAATTCATAGTGGGCACAGTGGATGAGAGGGACCCGGGAAGCTCTTCCTCCAGGTCTCGCCAAGTATCTTGGGGCTGAGATCAGGCAGAAGCCATGGACTCTATTTTCTTTTAAGAAAGGCAGAGATTGACATCTGAGAAAAACTTAAAGGAGTGGTCACGTGGCCTATATAGGCAGTGCAAAAGAATTGGTTAACTTGTAAAATTCAATTCTGATTATTCAATTGCGAAGATTTCAGATGAAGAGAAACAGAAAAATAAATTAATGTGGACCCATAGTGAGAAATCCTAAGAGCTCAGATTTTAAAGACGTTTATACCAAAAATGAAAAGAAGGGACCCATAACCAAAAATTCCCCATTCTCCCTCCCCCAGGCCCTTTGTTAACTACCATTCTACTTTCTGTCTCTCTGAATTTGCTTATTCTAGTTCCCTCATCTAAGTGGAATCATATAATATGTGGTTGTCCTTTTGTGGCTGGCTTATTTCATATAGATAAAACTTTTCAAGGTTCATCCATGTTGTAGCCTGTATCACCATTTCATTCCTTTTTAAGGCTGAAAGATATTCTATTATATGGATATACCACATTTTGTTTATCCATGTATCAGTTGATGGACATTTGGGCTGTGTCTTCTGCCTTTTCACTATTCTGAATAACGCTGCTATGATCATTGGTGTACAGGGGGCATCTGTACACCAGAGTCTGTGCCTTTTAATTCATTTAGTATTATATACCTGAGAGTAGAATTGCTGAATTTTATGGTAACTTTTAACTTTTTGAGGAACTGTGAACTGGTTTCCACAGTGGCTGCACCCTTTACACTTCCACCAGCTGTAGCTGTGCATTAGGGTTCCAATTTCTCTACATTCTTACCAATACTTTTAAAAAAAATAATAGTCATCTTAATGGGTGTGAAGTGGCATTTCATTGTGGTTTAAAAGACACTTTGTTTGAAACCCTAAACTCCTTAGTTTACCACAAGTTTAGAAGAAGTAAGGTACTGTCATTTTATACGGTTCTTAAAAGAACGATTTTTGTGCATGTGTTCTGTTTGTGATGATATTGAAAGGCCGTATGTCACACTGTGTTTCAGGAGACCCACATTCCTGAGAACAGTTAAATTCCAGGCTCCCCATAGTCTTGTTAATGTTTAAATAACATCTTCGCTTTTTCAAGGTCTAGAATTTATCTAGGAATTTTGTCAGACTAATTTGCTTGTAATTCACAGAAAACGTTTGCCAACACCTGGCAGAGCATATGGTTTACTTTAGAGAATATTCTATGTGTATTTGAAAACACTGTATGTTCTGATGTTGTAGGGTATCATAGGGACTGTGAATTTCGGTTAGATCAAGTTGGTTGATAGTGCCGTTCAATTCTTCTTTCTTTCTACTTGTTCTGTCAATTATTGCGAGTGGGAGACTGAAGACGCCAACTATTACTATTTCTGCTTTCAGTTCTGTTAGCTCTTGCTTCATGTACATGGGGACTCTGTTACTAAAGTGTATAATTTAGAAGCATTAAGTACATCCACAATGTAATTCATAGAACCTACCTACATTTAGAGCAAATTGTCTCAGACATGAATTTCTAGATTTGAATTCCTGCATCTTTACTTACTTGCCTTGCAACTTAGGGCATCTTTCTTTTTTAAACCTCTAAGAACTAAGTTTCCCCATTTGTAAAATAAATAGAGATCATATTTACATTGGTTGAATTAGACAATATATATAATGATCTCAGCATAACAGCATCAGGTAATACCCAATAAATGGTGTCCTCCTCCTCCTCCTGGAAATATGGACTATATATATTTTCCTCTTTTTTTCTCTCGGTTTCTCCAGACATCAGAGAGTACGGTTTCATAGTGTGGTATGTTCGGTGTTCCTTGGAATATTATTTGTCTCAGCCAAACAACTGAGTCCCTTTAGAGGAACTTGGCACTCATCTTCTCACCTCATAGATGTCTTTTTTCACCAAAGTTTCTTCTCATTTCAGTCACGTTTTGTGTTTTTTTCTATTTTTCCTTTGATAAAGGAAAATCAAATTAAACTGCAAAGGCTGAACTCACCACTTAACAACATATCCTTTGCCCCAAGCAGAGGCAAAGCTTTTCTTTTTCTTTTTCTTCTTTTCACCTTCACCCAAATCATCTTTATAGTTTTGCTTTGCAACTTTTACCCTACAAGCTTCTGCTCAATCGTGGCTCTGGTTTTCCTTACACTATTTTTATAACTTCTTGCTACTCATTTTTATGTGCCTTTGGTGATGGGTCCCTTCCTTCTTTCATTTTTGGTATAAAATTCTTTAAAATCTGAGCTCTTAGGATTTCTCACCATGCCTGTAGTTGTAGCCCATAAATTATGACATGTTTTGCTTTCATTTTTATTCAGTTCAAAATATTTTAAGATTTCCCTTGTGATTTTTTGTTTGACCCTTGGATTATGTAGCAGCATGTTAATTTCCAAATATTTCAGGATCTCCCAAATTTCTTTCTGTTGTTGATTCCTCATTTAATTCCATTGTGGGCATTGAATATACTTTGTATGCTTTCAGTTCTTTTACATTCATTGAGACTTGTTCGATGCAATGTTTTTGTACAGCATATGACCTAAGAATGGTTTTTAGATTATTAAAAGGGGTTGTTAAAGAAGAAGAATATGTGAGAGATAGTATGTGACCTGCAAAAACTAAATGTTTGCATTCCACTTGGTCATGGTATATAATCCTTTTTATATGTTGTTGGATTTGGTGAACAGAAAACATTATTGTGCAATGGGCAGTGTTCTGTTTGAGACAATGAAAAAGTTCTAGAAATGGATAATGGTGATGGTTTCACACACTGCACATAGACAACATGCTCCTGTATTTTATGAAATCCACATATGCACACCACCTACTACTAGAAATAATCAACGAATTCAGCAAGGTTGCAGGTTATAAGGTTAATATACAACAATCATTTATATTTCTATAAACTGCTAAAGAAGAACCCAAACGTGAAATTAAACAATTTCTACTAACTCATTTAGGAATAAATTGTAAAAGAGAAGCAGAAATAAAAGGCTTTTATAGTGAAAACTGTGAAGACCTAAATAAATGGAAAGAGATTCCACATTTGTGCACTGGAAGATGATGGCAAATCTCCCCAAATTGATTTAGAGATTCAATGTGAACTCTTATCAAAATCCAAAGAAGGGTTTTCTTTTTTTGGGGGGGAGGGGGGTGGGGGGAGCAGCAACAGACATAGTAATACTCCAATGATATGGGAATGCAAAGAACACAGAACAGCCAAACGATTTTGAAAAGAACAAAGTTGGAGAACTAACACTTCCTTTTTTCACAACTCACATATAGCTTTAGTAATCAAGATTACAAGTTATAGCTATACAGATCAATGAATAAAATTCAGAGACCTGAAATAAATGCTTATATTTATGGTCAACTGATTTCTGAAGAAGATACCAAAGCAATTCAATGGAGAAATGATACTCTTTTCAACAAATAATGCTAGCACCAACTGGATATCTACATGTACAAAGAAAGGTACATGGAGGAATTTAGATCTTTACCATACAAAAAGCTTAACTCTACAAGCAAATGAATCACACACCTAAATGTAAGAGCTAACGCTACAGGAATTCTAGAAGAAGACATGTAAGAAATTTTTCATGACCTTGGAATAGACAAAGATTTCTTAGATGCAACACCAAAACCATGTTCCAGAAGAGAAAAAAAATTGTTAAATGGGACTAAAATTAAACTTTTGTTTCAAAAGATACCATTAAGAAAATGAAAAGACATTCCACAGACTAAGAAAATATTTGCAAATCATATTTGATAAAGGACTTCTATCCAGAATATATAAAGAATAATTACAACTCAATAACAAGACAAACAACACGATTAAAAAACGGGTGAAGGGCCGGCTGAGTGGCTCAGTTGGTTAAGAGCTCGCTCAAGAGTTTGAGCTCTGAGCAACAGCGATTCGAGTCCAGCCCGAGCTGAGCAGCCGCTGAGCTGCCAACAGGTAGCAGGATGGCTCAGCTTAAAAAAAAAAAAAAAAAAGAAAAAAAAGAAAAAAAAAAAAACGGGTGAAAGATTTAAATAAACATTTCACCAAAAAAAGATACATGAATGGCTAATAAGTACATAACAAATGTTCAACATTATTCATTAGGGAAATGCAAATTAAAACCACAATGAGATCGCACTTTACACACACTAGAATGGTTATAATCAAGAAGATAGACAATAACAAGTGTTAGGAGGATGTGGATAAACTGTAACCCTCACATGTTACTGGTAGGAATGTAAAATGGTACTGACACTTTGGAGAAGTCTGGCAGTTTTTCTTAAATAGTTAAACTTACCATATGATGCAGAAATTCCACTCTTGGGTATCTACCCAAGAAAAAGAAAAATAATGTCCACACAAAGACTTATATGCAAATGTTCATCACAGCATTGTTCATACTAGCCAAAAACTAGAAGCAATTCAAATGTCCATCAACTGGTGAATGGATAAATTAAATGTGGTACAGCAATAAAATGAAATATTGTTCAGCAATAAAAAGAAACAAACTATTGACGCATGCTTCAATTTGGATGAATCTTGAAAACATTATGTTAAATGAAAGAAGCCAGATGCAAAACACCACACATTATGTGATTCTATTTATATGCAATGTTCAGAAAAGGCAAATCTATTGATACAGCAAACAGGTTAGAGGGTCTCTGATGCTGAGCCTAGGAGTGGGAGTAGACTGCAAATAGACACAAGAGACATTTTTAAAGGGTTATGGAAATGTTCTAAAACTAGATTGTGGTGATGGTGCAAAACTTATATGGCATATAAATTACACCTCAATAAAGCTGTTTTTAAAAAGTGGCCAAGAAGTTAAAAAGGAAAAAAAAAGCAAACATAACAGCAACAACAACAAAATAAATATGGTATTTCCTTTACCTCTGCTGGATATACTGGGCATAATCTGAGGAATCATATTATTGCTTGTATCCATGGGCTGAGAATTGTCTTGACCCATCTGATCATCTGGTGGCATATAGGCAGGAGGAGGAGTATCAGCTAAGGGGAAGAAAATGTGTCAAGTTCAAGTCCCAAAAGAATAGTTAAAATCTTCATCCTGCTCAAAGTTATTCTGAAAGCATTAGAAAATTCTTAAGTTTACCAGCAGAGTTCACTGCGGAGTATCACAGACACACACAAATGTAATATGCTATCTTAGGGCAAGGAACAAGGAGAAAAGAAAGCACACCCATTACCTACTGAGAACCTACTGTAAGTCCACATGTAGTTGGTCCAATCCAAGATAGTAAGATCAGTGCTAAATACACTAAAAAAGAATTCAAGGTCAAGAATTTTGCCTTTATTTGCTTAGAATCATATGCTCAGAGAAACTGTAGCTACTGAAAATCAAGCTGAAGGACAGATTATCCTAGTTTGGGTATGTTATCTACGGAGACACTTTTAAATTAGCAAGGTCATCACACAGTGTGTACTGTTATTTAAAACTGAAAAATAAAGCTATGCTCCCTCAAAATTTGCCATTGACACTAACAGTAGTTGTCTAATTCTTCTGCAATGTCTTAAAATGCCGTTATGCCCTATTAAATGGCTAGGTAATTTTCTTAGGAAAGGTCTTTAACTAGAAAATGGTTTGAGTTCAACACTTGTGGTTGAAAATCTTTGCAAAAGCTACAGCCATACTTATTTGTCTCAGTAACTATAAATACTGAATATAATTTATCTTTAACCCCATGGTTCATACAAGATATATTTTGAGACAGAGATACAGTCAGTAGTGAATCTAGGACAAAGTATGAAAATTAGTTTTTCAACAAATACCTAATAGCAAGTTAAACAGTTGGTACTTAACTCTTCTTCCAAAAGAAGAGAAAAACTGCAACGATTGATATTTTGCTACAGAGAAACTACAAAGAATATACTTACATATATTCTGCCTGCAGTAGACATTCAAATATTTGGAGTGACATGTGTCCATACATGACATGCCATTAACAAAAGGTAGAAACTTAATCTTACTTATGATCTTTCTCCAGGCTAATTAATCAGTTATCCAATAAAAGATAAATGGGGTTCATTTTAACCTTCCAAAGTCTAATATGATTTGAAAGCATAGTTTAAAAGCACAGACTTTAGAGTCAAAGAAACTTGGGTCTGAACCCGCACTTAGCTGTGAAGGTACTTAAACTCTTGGGGTTAATGTCAATTTATTTTTCCTTCTGTAAAACAGGAATACTATCTGTCTCACATACAGCTGTTCTGAAGATTAAATTTAATGCATATCTTTTATCACAGTATCAGTTATATAAAAGGTGCTCACTCAATAAATGGTACTACGCATTATAAATTATATGAAAATATTTTACTTTAAGTATGGCTGCTTCCATTGTTTTAAACATATGGTACTTGGCAAAATAAACTCCACCACTCTTCTGGAAATCAAACAACTACCATTGAATACAGAGTCAAAAGCAGCTAGCTCTTGGCATATAATAGTTCACCCAGACAGCCAGCAAATAAGAACAATTGCCCATTCTCAGGGACTCTCTTTTTGTATTAATAAAATGAATCCTTACCTGGGAGCTGAAATGGACTTCCTGGTCCAGAACTTGCTGGGGAGTTGGGGTACGTGCTGCTAGCAGGGGACGGGGGATAGGGGCTATTTGGAGATAAGGGGAAAGGAGTGTTGTTGGGCTGGTGGAAAGAATCTGGAAAAGTTGCATTTTGTGGCATGTGTGGTTCATTGTGGCTCAGGTTCCTAAACTGAACCAGAAGGCTGTGCTGTGGATTGAATTCATTATGACGAGGCACTAACACGGGAGGTAAGACTGAAAGACAAAAACCAGAAGTCATCCGTCAGCAACGACTAAGCCAATATCCCATAGATTAATACACGTTAAAGAGTGGATGGAGAGGATACAGCTTAAGACTGTAAACCTACTGAACAATTTAATTGAAGGAAGGACTGCTTTGTAGAACCTTGAATTTATTTACATAATAACTAAGCCAAAAACTCTATAAACATTTAGCATGTATAAAGTACTCTGAAAGACAGAAAAATCCAGAAGCGATACCACTCCTGTTCTATAGAAGATAAGGTATATTTTAAAACAAGCATAATCCAGAGAATTTAATGCAATGAAAGTTCAAGAAAGTTGAGGACTTCCAGCCAGCAAGGAGTCAAACAAAATACTGTGGACAAGACAGTATCTGACTGGACCTTGAAGAACCGAGAGGACTTCACATGGGAGTGCTAGGGGTGGGGAGAAGAGAGGAAGAGGCGAGGGGAACCAGGAGGGAAATAAGAGAAGGCGGACAGTTGGCCTAGGCACAGAACTAGGAGGGAAGACGAGAGTCAAGATGAGGTCAACTAGATGTCCGGAGAGCCTCCATGTTTCCAATTTGGAACATTTCATGTTTCTTTGTTTGAGAGATCTCACATTTGACGTTCTTCAGTCAAGTTTTCCCCACCAAAATAGTAACACTGCCTATGTAGAAGTCTTCCACTCAAAATCTGTTCTCTAAACATGGCCAGAATGAAAAAATATATAACAAAGCGTAAACATTTTAAGAGATACATTTTTTAAAAGATAAACTACTCAAACATTCACTGCCTCTAAAGACCCAAGTGATGAATCACATACAAATATCTGATTACTTTTCCCTATAGGAAACTATACCAATTCATCTCTTTTACAACTTTCCTGTATTTGTCAACATAATTTCACTTCTGAAAAACCTCTTTGACTCTGACATCATTAAGCAGCAACAAAATGAATCTGTTTTTAAGTTAGCTAGATCATACTTCCTTCCCCTCAGAAGCAGGGATATACCTGAGAAGTCAGAGGCTTTTTAAGTCAGTATTTGTACTGTTTTCTGTCTCGTTTCATTTTATTGAACTAGTGTTGTAACTATGTGGTTAACATTTGATTGTTAATTGTTTTGTTCTATTGTATGTTACCAACTGCTGTTCCCTCACAGAATGATGGGGCAACTGCCACTGGAGAGCAGGGAGGGCATTAGACAGCAAGAATTTCCATGTTTAACTGGCTAGCAATCTTAAATAACTATTTAGAAATTCAATCCAGTAAGGATTTCTTTTTTTTTAAGGCAGAGCCAAAATCACTGACTTCTCTCTTACTTGTATATTATCTATATACTTTTTAGTAATTATTTTCTTTTCATCCAAAATAATACATGGATAATTTAAATAGATGCTACATGAGATTATAACAAAATAGCAACTTTTTGTCTCTTTTCTGTTTGCCAAGGTTGAGGTATTTTATTTATTTAAATTTTTTTTTCAATTACAGTCGACATACATTATATTAGTTTCAGTTGTACAATATGGTAATTAGATATTTATTTAACTTACGAAGTGATCACCCCGGTTAATCTAGTACCCATCTGACACCATACATAGTTATTACAATATTACTGACTATATTCCCTATGCTGTACTTTTACATCTCCATGACTATTTTGTAACTACTAATTTGTACTTCTTAATACCTTCCTTTTTCACCTATGCTCCCAACCCCCCTATCTGGCAACCAACAAAATGTTCTCTGTTATCTATGAGTTTGTTTCTGTTTTGTTCATTTTATTTTGTTTTTTAGAGTCTACTTATAAGTGAAATCACATGGTATTCATCTTTCTCTGTCCCACTTATTTCACTTAGCTTAATACCCTCTAGGTCCATCCATGTTGCAGAGGGCAAGATTTCATTCTTTTTTATGGCTGAGTAATGTTCCACTGTATATATGTACCACTTCTTTATCCATTCATCCATTAATGGATACTTAGGTTGCTTCCATATCTTGCCTATTGGAAATAATGCTGTAATGAACAGAGGGGTGCATATGTCTTTTCAAATTAGTGTATTGGGTTTCATCAGATAAATACCCAGAAGTGAATTACTGAGTCCTTTTTTGTCTCCTGTTATAACCTTTCTTTTAAAGTCTATTTTGTTTGGTGTAAGTATTGTTACTCCTATTTTTTTTTTTTTTGCATTTTCATGAAATATCTTTTTTCCATCCCTTTACTTTCAGTCTATGTGTCTCTCTCAATCTGAAGTGAGTCTCTTGTAGGCAGCATACATAAGGGTATATTTTCTTACCCATTCAGCCACCGTATGTCTTTTGATTGCAGTATACAATCCATTTACATTTAAAGTAATTTTTGATAGATATGTAGTTGTTGCTATTTTATTATTCATATGTATCTTTTTCTTCTTAAAGAAGTGTTTTTAACATTCCTTGTAATACTGGTTTGGTGGGGATGAACTCCTTTAGCTTTTTCTTGTCTGGGAAGCTATCTGTCCTTTGATTCGAAATGATAGCTTTGCTGGGTAGAGTAATCTTGGTTGTAGGTCTTTGCTTTTCATTACTCTGAATATTTGGTGCCAATCCCTTCTGGCCTGCAAAGTTTCTGTTGAGAAAACAGCTGACAGACTTCTGGGGGTTCCCCTATAGGTAATAACTGCTTTTCTCTTGCTGCTTTTAAGATTCTGTCTTTAACCTTTGGCATTTTAATTATGGTGTGTTTTGGTGTGGGCCTCTTTGGGTTTACCTCGTTTGGGGCTCTCTGTGTTTACTGAGCTTGTATGTCTATTCCCTTTACCAGATCAAGGAAGTTTTCCATCATTATTTCTTCAAATAAGTTTTCAATTTCTTGCTCTCTTTCTCTTCTCCTTCTGGTACCCTATTATGCGAATGTTGGCACACCTGCTGTTGTCCCACAGGCCCCTTAAACTCTCCTCATAATTTGGTTTCCTTTTTATTGTATTTTTCATTTCTGACTGGTTCTTTTTCATGTTTTCTATCTCCATTTTTATCTTTCCTATCTCTTTGTTAAAGTTCTTACTAAGATTGCTCAGCATCTTATAACCAATGTTTGGAGCTCTGCATCTGGTAGACTGCTCGTCTCCATTTTGTTTAGCTCTTTTTCTGGAGCTTTGTTCTGTTCTTTTATTTGGGACATGTTTCTTTGTCTCCCCATTTTGGCTGCCTCCCTGTGTTTGTTTCTATGTATTAGGTAGGGCTGCTATACCTCCCGGTTTTGGTGGAGTGGCCTCATGTAGTAGGTGTCCTGATGGTGCAGTCTCCCTGGTTAGCTGAGCCGGGTGCTCCAGGTGTTTCTCTTGTGTGGGTTGTATGTGCCCTCATGTTGTAGCTGAGCTTTGGTTGCTGTTTGCATGTCAATAGGAGGGAATGACACTCAGGCCGACTGGTGGTGAGGACTGGCCATGACTACAGTGGGAGCTGTTGTGCATGGGCTGACTTTACAGAGCAGGATTCACTTTAGCAGGGCTCTGGTGCCCGCCCAGCCTGCTCTTTGGGTGTGTCGCTTGTGCAGGTGGTTGGGTGGGTGCTCTGGTGTGGTCTGAAACTGACCACTGGGTGTGTTGGTTCTGGGGTCTCTTGGGAGGGTCTCTGGTGTAGGCCAAGGTTAGCTGCTGCCTGTGCCCTGCCTGGGCCACTTGGAACGAGCTACAAAGTGATCTGCAGATGGTTCCCACTTGTGCTGGGCTTAGGGGTACCTGGGAGAGGCTAGGCTGTGAATTGAGGCCAGCTGCTGCTAGTGCCAGCTTGGGGCTGCTCAGCAAGAGATGCAGGGCACGCCGAGGCCAGATGCTGCTTGTGTGGGGTTTGTGAACCTTTGAAAGATTTTACGGAAAGTCTTCAGCTTGAGCCACGACAGGCCCTTTGGATGGAAAAGTCAACGGAAGAAGTTGGGGTGGGCCCAACAATAGAAACTTCTAAGCCTTATCCCATACTGCTTCCAGAGACAACAAATTTAAACTATTAGCCATTTCTTCTAATACTCTGTGCATTGCTAAATAATATGTGTATATTGCCATTACTGATTTGTCAAGACGTTATTTGCAGACTAGCTGTTATGGTAAATGAAGTACTTTTCTTATATCATTTGATCCCACTCCCTTTCCCCTTCCCCATTATGAAGTTACATAAAAAAATGTTGGTTAAATCAATATCCAGTGTTTATATTATATATAATTATTATTGTTGAACTAAGTCTATACTATGATTGTTTTTTCTTTAACAGTGCTTTTATTATGATTAATCATTGCCTTGTTCCTTCATTTACTTAATCTTAAGTATGTACCACTAATACATTTCCAGAAGTCCAACAGATCTGTCAAATTCCTAGCAATACTATTTTCCAGATGCCACCAGTAAACAAATCCATTGATTCCATTTTCCCCTAGCTCCTCCATACTTTTGCTAAAATCTAGACTGGTTGCTACATAAGTCTCCCACAAATCTGAAGTCCATGGCCTTCCCTGGACCCCATCCTCAATTAGCTTCCAAAGAAAGGGTGTAAGGAAGAGAAATTTTGAGTACTTGCATATATAATAAGATCTTGTCTTTTGTTTGTCTGCAGGAAGATTCCAAAATAGACAATTTTTCCTCTCTGAATTTTGGGGACAATGCTCCATTTTCTTCTAAAATCCAGAATTGCTTTGAGAAATAACAATATTCCATTTCCAGACCTTTATATGTGTCCTGTCTTTTCTCTCTGGGAGCTTTCAGAATATTCATTTTGTCCATGATATACTAAAATTTCATGAGTGGGTCTTTTCTTATCCCTTGTTCTGGTTACTCGGTCACTGGGCCCTTTCAATTTTCAGTTCTGGAATTGTTCTAGTAGTATTTCTTTGGTAATTTTCTTTCTGCCATTTTCCCCTATGCTCTATTTCTAAGATTACTGTATCAGAATGATATTTGACTTGAAACTTATTCTCAGCCAGCTAATGTTTTAATCTAAAAATTTTTCATGCATTAACTCATCTAATCCTCATAACAAAACTATGAGGTAGGCATTATTATTCTCACTTTACAGATGAGGAAACTAAGTTACAGAACGGTTAAGCAACTTGCCTATGGTCACACTGGTAAAATCAGGATTCAAACCCAGAAAGTTTGGGTCCAGAACCCATTCTTAACCACTAGACAAGACTACCTGGGAGATTAAACATTGGACTGCCTGGGTTGGCCCTCTATTTTTCTTTTCTTTATCACTTTCCAACTATCGTTTATCTTTTTCATTTTTTTTGTAGTACTTTCTGGCTCCACTATATAGTAACAATGTGATCTTGTATAAGTTACTTCCCTTTTAAGTCTTGGTTTCCTTATCTGTAAACTTATAGGATTTTAAAATGTTAGTACCATTTTCTAACCCTATGAAGAAAAAATCTTAGTATTAGAAAAGTGTTTAGTCCGTAAGTACTCAACAAACGTTCATTACTATTAATATTACTGTTACTACTACTTTATTAACACCAGTACTGTAAAATGATCCATCCTGAATCATAGATGTTTGACAACTTACTTAAGCATACCAGAGCTATGCCCCAGTCTTTTCTATAGAATGAATCATAGCTGAGAAAAATGGATTACAAAAAATAAGACATTTCTATTGGCAGATTATGTCATACCACGGCTATGAGGGAATACACTAAATCCTAGACTTTCTTTCCAACAACTCCTAGTAAATATCAATCTTGAGAGTTTTTAAGACTATACATCTCCATTAAATCCTCACATCTTCTTTTCCTCATCAATTCCTTCAGGCTACATTACTTCCTTGGATTCAAAAAGAAATTGAGAATCGCTTCAAATACCAACTGGCAGCTCTAACGTCCTTACACTGAACTTTCCCTGACAGTACCATCGCTGCTATTGTTTTTGCTAACTAGTCTCCACATCCAATGTTATTTTCACAGCCTTGTCACCATACTGGGCTTGTGGTATCTCCACATGAAACCCAGCATGGTACACAGACTCTAAAGTGGCCACCATGATTCCCAACTCTGAGTATTCACCCTTGAGTATTCCCTTCCCTTTGAGTGTATTATCTGTGACTTACTTCTAACCAATGGAATATGGTAAAGGTGATAGGATGTATGTAATGACATTCCATAAAAATATAACGCCCTTCTAGCAAGAAGACCTCTCTCTAACTAGCTTTGAAGAAGTAAGCTGCCATGAGTCTGAGCTACCTATGAAGAAGGTCATGTGGCAAGCAAATAAAGGCAGTCTCCAGTTGACAACTAGCAAGAGTTCAACAGCGTGCAAGGAACTGAATCCTGTCAACAATCACATGAGCTGGGAAGCAGATCCTTCCCCAAGTGAGCCTCAGATGAGAACCAAGCCTGGACCAACACTTTGATTATAGCCTTGCAAAGGACCCAATCAAGCTGTGCCTGGATTCCTGACCCACAGACACTATGAGATAATAAATGTGTGTTGAGCCACTTAGCTTGTGGTAATGTTCTGCAGCAATAGACAACTAATGCACTCAGCTAGTATTTCAGCTTATACAACTCATTCATTACAAGAAAAATATTTACTGAGCACCACCTACTAAGTGTCAGGCACTTAGGGAATGCAGTACAAAATAAAACAGAGGAGGTCCTGCTCACATCAGTCAATAAAATAAATATCTAACATAGTGTCAAGTAATGATGCGGGTATTTGAGCAAAGACAATGGAGTGAGAAAAATGTGCCATGAAAAGATCATGGGGTATGGCATTTCCAAGGAACAGAGGAAATGTGATAGGTCATGTAGGGTCTTATAGAAATCTGTTCTAAGTGCAGCAGAAAGCCTCTAAAGTATTTTGAGCAGGGGCTGGCATGATTTGGTATATATTTTCTAAATATCACTCTGGCTGCTGTGTAGAAAAGTGAATGAGCTGGGGTGGGAGAAGAGGCAGAGAGACCAATTAGAAGGCTAATGAAGGTGAAAGATGATGATGTTCTGTGCAAAGAGTGGTGTGAGAGATGATATTTTGAAGGTATTTTATGAAGACACAGCAAACAGCATTTGCTCATAGCTCATAGCTCATACAGGACTCAAGAGAGAGAAATAAAAGATGACTTCTAGGTAGCAATTAATGACTTTACTTCAATAGGAAAAATTGGAGGGAAAAATGAGTTGGCGGGAAAGAAATCTAAAGTCCTATTTGGACATGTTAAATCTCATATGTTTAGCAGACATTCAAGCGGAGATATCAAGTAGTCAACTAGATATAGAAGTCTAAATCTCAAAGGAAAAGCTGAGTCTAGAGTTCAAAATGTGAGCATGAGCTTATAGATGGTTTTAAGATAAGTGACAGCATGAGAGCACATCAGGGAAAAATACAGATGGAGAGATTGTCCAGGATCTGAGTCCTGTGAAAACGGGAAAATAAGCCAACAAAGAGACTAAGCAAAAACAGCAAGTGAGGAAGGAAAACCAGGAGAGTAGTGTCTCAGAATCCAATAAAGAAAAATTCTGAGTGGGAGGGAAGGAGAACAACAGTATCAAATGATGCTGGGAGGGTAAGTAAGGTGAGGACTGAGAATGACCTCTCTATCTTTAAGAAGGTAGTCACTAGTGATTGTGACAAGTCAAAGAAAGACTAACTGGAGGGATGTCAAGAAAGAATGGAAGGAAAGTAATGTGAAGATAATAAACATGGAGACTCCTAGAAAAGAACTAAAGGAAATGGGGCAGAAGATTGGGGGTACGGAGGTGTAAATGAGGTCAAGGTAGAAATTCTTTTTAACTTTCATTTTAGAAATCTGCAGTATTATGATGTGCTTATAGATGCTTATAGGCTGTCAGAAATAGTCTAATAGAGAGGAAAAATATAATGCTGAAGAAAGGGGTGATCACTGAGGGACAAAGTTCTTGAATAGACGAAAAACAGTGGGATGAAGTATACACGTGGAGCTTAGGTCTTAGTTAAATTAGACAAGTCACCCACAGGAATAGCAGAGCGTACATATATATGACTGACTGCTTACAGTGAACAATGAAATCAGAATAAGCCACTTCGGAGCTGTATCATCTATATATAAAAAGCTAAATTCAAAATCCAGTAAGTATTCCTTCCAAAATTAAAATCTTTAGGGAGGAAACACGAGGCTAATATAACCTGTTAACTGCTAAAGCCAGTTACATGCAAACCAGGGAGAAGGAAGCTTTTCTAATTCTTCTCGAGGGAGTAAAGCCTACCTGGACTCTCCACTCTCTTATAGTGGTAAGGGTTGATACAAACTTCTTTCTGCTTAGATCCAAAAGGAAATTCACAAATATCCAATGGTTTTAGCTCATGGTGACTCTGCAAATCAGGCCAGCGCCAAACGCGACAATATATAACGTGGGGTAAGCCTTTTCTGTGAGAAACCTGCAGGCGTCCATCTAAAGATCTGGGAATAGTGACACACTTGCTCGGCTGTCCCGGACTGCTCAAAGCTTTCTCCAGTTCCTCC
Source organism: Hipposideros armiger (assembly GCF_001890085.2). Lineage (NCBI taxonomy): Eukaryota > Metazoa > Chordata > Mammalia > Chiroptera > Hipposideridae > Hipposideros > Hipposideros armiger. The sequence continues at coordinate 293,083 of NW_017731416.1, forward strand.
ATGGCACCCTTTTTCTTCTTTAGCTTTTTCACCAAAGCATCGACTGCCTTTTCTGCCCATTTCTCCTCTTCATCCCCTTGCTTCCAGCCCAACAATCGTTTTACTGCTGGACTAGTAAAAGAAAACAAGCTGGCCATTGACGTCATTTGATATAAATCTTCAGAGACCTTCCTGCAACTCAAAGTCAGTGGCTCCTGAAAGAACAGATCACAGGTGAAATGTCATATACAGGTCCTAAGCAGATGCTCCAGTTAAAAAGGGAGCAGTGACATTTATCTTCGTAAGTGCCATAAGCTTCTTTCATTGGTTCAGGTCCTGAAAGAGAAAGGGGGGAAAGGATAAGATCCCTAATTTAAATAAATGCAATTAACATACACTTAAATCAATATAATTGAAAAGTATGTTACTTTTAAATAAGAGCAGAAAAGCATTACAAAGTAAAAAAAACAAAACCTAAGTCTAGAAAGAAAAATGGTCGCTAAAGTCCTTGTGAGCGCTCAATTCCTTCTTCAGATGAACTAATAACTCAGCGGCAATGCCAAAAGCTACCAGGAAGCCCCCAAATGGCCTTCTAAGGATTCTGAAATACTTTCTTCTTCACTGAAACCCACGTTACATGCTATGTCAATTCTGAACATATGTTCTGATCTGAACAGAAGTCTTAAGAGAAATCCAGCTCTTCCCTAAGGCCATTATTCTTTTTAAAATGTTTCACAGACTTACAAGGTGTAGGCAAAAACCATGGTCTTATTCAAGTCACATTACATGCAAATTTTATTAAATATTGTCGTAAGATAAAATGTACCAAACCCTCAAATAAATCATAACACACCAAAGTGCCAGAAAAATGGGATGTATCTATTTTTAAAACTAAGAATGCTGAGTAGATTTAAAGAGTACATTCAAAGTTTAACCCAAAAAGACAGTTTATGATTTGATAATTCTATTGCCTTCTGGGATATTTTAAGCTGTTAAGTTAATGACCCTGCTCCAGGCAGACCACTACTCTGCACATTAAGAAGCTCTTGGAGCTGACAAGAGGAAATGAGGTGAGTGGCACTGCACTGATAAGAGCGGGTGCAATCCCCTGTGGTGCCTACACAGCCAACTACAGACAATGAGCAACTAGTGAAGTAGCAGGAGTCATGTTTGGAAACAGGATGTCAGTAATAAAAGATGCTTCCTTTCGCTTGTGGCTAAAATTGCCAAATGCTGCTGCAGCTCTGCCTTTGACAAATTCTAGCATGACTATTCTGGATTGGGGTACCTCTTTCCAGAAAAGATGGAGCTCAGTTAGAACCCAGGTAAACATAAAGTAAAATAAAACTGAATTAAACTCAACAAATAATTACTGATTGCTTTTTATGTGCCACGTACTATGAACAGCCATGATGGTGCTTAAAAAAATTAAATTAAATTAAAAAGGTCATACCAAATAGGTTTCACCTTAAGAGCCAACTGATTCATTCATTCAACATATACCTACTGAGAGCCTACTAAGTGCCAGGCACTGTTCGCAGTACCGATCAACTTGTAGTGGCTATTTAGACTGCAATGTTGGAACCACGGGGAAAAGGGTACAGGGTACACTCCTTATGTATGGATGGATATGCCCAAACCTACACAGGATAATTTTTGCCAGTAGGCAAAACTGGCTACATTAAACTACAGATAAATAACAAGAGGATGAAAGCACATTTTTCAGTAATAGGTCACAGCCTATAAAGTGTTATATGCTAAACTGAAAAAAGGGCTGACCTCAGTTGTAGCTACATCAAGGACAGGATAAAAGCCATTTGGGTCAGAAAATAAAGGCATGGTTTGCTTGTCTGAGACAAAAAGGTAAATTTCAAAGACAATGGGATATAAACAAAAAAAAATGTGGTCATACACGAATAGAGCATTTCCTAGGATAGAGAGGAGATAGGCCTGACTGAGATCTTATTCAGTAATACTGGAATATAATGGAAGCCAGACAGGGTAGTGCATGTGTGGGCAGAGTGTGTGCGTGAGCAATGGTGGGGTACCTAGAGGAAAGGGGAGACAAAAGGAGGGGAGCTCAAAGACCAGATCCTAGATCAGTAGTTAACCACTAGAAAGTGCTTCATAAATGGTAACTACTAATCTCATATCATCATCATCATCATCAAATACTAACCATATTATGTACTAAAGAATAAAAAAGTTATTTGCGTATGTGAACACATAACAAAGACTAGAAGGCTACATACTAAATTACTCATTGCAATTACCTCTGGGAAGAGGCATGGAGTAGGGAAAGGCAACAGAGAAGGGTCCTGATTTGCTCTACAGACTTCTGTATTGTTTTAACCTTTTAACAAAGGAAACCTATTAATGCATTACTTGCATAATGCTAAAATTAAAATAGTAGATAATCTAAAACAAATTATGGTGACTAGAATGGAGTTAAGAGTGTTGGTACAAAAAGCAGGTGAAGCTAATGAATGCCAGTAAAAGTCAGGATGGTGGTTATTCTTTGAAAGGGGGGGGGGGTATTAACTAGAAGGGAACCTGAGGGTTTCCGCCACCCTGGAGAAGTTCTGCTTCTCCCTCTGGGTGATGGGAGAGTTCAGTTTGTGAAAATCTGGCTGGCTGAATAGTTAAGATGTGAACACTTTTCTGTATGATTTAAAATTATTTTCTTGATGTATAAAAAGTGTACAGTGGTCAGTTTCCTTTCCATTTTTCTCCCCATCACCAGTTCCCCTGCTCTCAAGTAATCCCTTTATCTTTTAAGTCCTTCCAGAGAATTTTACACAAATACAAGCAAATATATATTATACACACACACACACACACACACACACACACATATACACACACGTGTATATATACATATATATACATACGTATGTAATCTTTTTTTTACATAAATAGTGGTATACTAAAAAGAAAAAAGTCAGGTCAGAGAAATGTATAAACAACGTATCTCCAAGGTTCTTCCATGTCAATATAGAAAGAGCATCCATATTCTTCCCTACTACACAGAATTCCAATGTAAAAGTAATCTTAAAAGTACATCAAACCATGTCACTCCTCAGCCAGTGGCTTCCTTTTATACTCAATATCCCAATTCCCTAACATTACTTTATAGGACCTACATGATCTGGCCTTGGGCTTCTCCTCCAAACTCACTTCTTACCATTCTCCTAACTTTGCACTTCACTACACTTGACTTCTTTCCATTTCTCAAGGGCTCCAAGGTCATTTCTATTTCAAGGCCATTGCACTTGAAGTTCACCCTGCCCTGGGCATTCTCCTCTCCCAAATCTTAACATGACTTACTTTCTCAATTAATTCAGCTGCTCAAATGTCACCTCCTGAAAAAGGACTTCCCTGAACACTTTATTTAAAATAGCATACATCCCATTCATACATCATTTTCTATGCCCTGATCCCACTAGTTTTCTTTCATAGCATTTATCCTAACCTGATATTACCGTATCAATTTTATTTATTATATGCCTCCCCCAATGAAATTGTTAGTAGGCAGGTAGCCTCATCTTCCTTATTCACCACAGTATTCCCTTGGACCTAGAACAGGGCCTAGTTATTAAATAAATGAGTAACAGAATAGTGAATTTTTTAAAAAGCAATTTGCAAAAATATACATATGAAAACTGCATAAAATTTATAACAAAAAAATGTGATTTATGTATATACACATATATAGTAAGATAAAAGCATGCATGGAAATGACACATGCTAACCTCAGGATACTGAACACTGACTGGGTTGGCAGTGGTGAAAGAAGGAAAGAAGGATGAAGAATGGAGAAGATTTGGCTGTATTTATTTTAAAACTAGATTTGAAGAAATCTTGGCAAGTCATCAGATGTTATTTTCTCTACTTTTAAGTATGTTTAAATACTATGTAACACAAAATTCATTATTTTTAGTGTTTAAAAAGTAGTATAATAAAAACAGAAGAGGATTCGATTTTGTCCTTTAAGATATCTGACCATGACCAGGTATCACTCTAAGCCTATTAACTTTTCTGGAAAGTAAGGATAATGGTTCCTAAGTCATTGAAATGCTGAAGTAATAAAAAGGTGTGTAGGGCCGGCTGAGTGGCTCAGTTGGTTAAGAGCTCGCTCAAGAGTTTGAGCTCTGAGCAACAGCAGTTCGAGTCAGCCCGAGCTGAGCAGCCGTGAGCTGCCAACAGGTGGCGGGATGGCTCAGCTAAAAAAAAAAAAAAAAAAAAAAAAAAAAGGTGTGTATACATGAGAAATAATTAACACATAAATATAATAAATGTTTTATAAACTGAAAGGTGCTACTCAAACATGAAGTATGGTCATTAGTATTTAAAGGAAGAAGAGTCAAGACTTCCAAGACTGGCTGGATCTAGATCCAATCTAACATACCTACCTCGGTATCACCCACACACTTTCCGATCCAGCCCAAGTCCCAGCATCTCTGCCCATCTGTGTCTTCCAAGAGAAAGCTCAGTCATCTTTAATGATGAGCTCAAACCCATTCCCTTTTGTGAAGAATTCCTTCATTACCCCACCCTAAAGAGGCTATGGTCATTGAATATTTATTATAATTAATTACTAATATACAACACTGATAAAAACCTATCTTAACTTCCCAAATGGAAGAAGTTTTCAGCACCTGGCACTTGCCATGTACCATACCATATACTAAAAGGGTATATAATGAATGGTCATTGATTTTTCTACCAACTATACTTTGAAATTAAAGATAACATCACATTTTAAACCCAGGTGACTAAGATAATTATAATTCCACTAACAGAATTAAGGACACTGAGGAAGTGGCTTAGTAGAGAAGATGGTTAACTCTATCGGAAACGGGTAATGACTGGAGATTCAAGTTCAGCAAGAAAATGATGAGAAACAAACCTAAGATTTTTGCACAGAACTGAAAAAACAAGTTTTCGGCAGAATGAAAAGAGCAGCAGGTACACACCTGAATATTAAGGAACATTCACTGGTAGGAAAAAGGAGTTACTGATAAAGTATTGCTAAAACAAAGAGCTCAGAACTAGATACAATGGTATTGTAAAAGATTAAACACAAGGGAGAGGTTAAAGAGAATGTGAACAAAGAAAAGGCCTGGAGATGTCATTAGTTAAGATTTCGAGACTGGATTTACAAGGAATAGAGTGTCAGATTCCAAAACCTAAGCCTCAATATTCGTGTTTTCTTAAAACTTAGCACTTGGAAAGGGGTAGAGACAAACCTTGCACTCAACTCTTTAAATGTGTAATACCGTATTTGCCGGCGTATAAGACGACTGGGCGTATAAGACGACTGGGCGTATAAGACGACTGGGCGTATAAGACGACCCCCTAACATTTCCACTCAAAATACAGAGTTTGTTATATACTCGCCGTATAAGACTACCCCCTCT
>NW_017731416.1:299106-354546 GCF_001890085.2 Hipposideros armiger
TGAAGTGGGTGGGCATCAGGAGGCCACTATGGCACGGGGCAAGCACTATGGGCAGTCTATCTGAAGTGTACCTGGTGTATAAGACGACCCCCCACTTGGAGGCATATTTTTCAGGGCCAAAAAATCGTCTTATACGCCGGCAAATACGGTAATTAAAATTTTAAAACACATTTAATGGAATTTTTTCTAAAAATGTTTTATAACTTTCCGAACTGCATAAGTGGTATGTGCAAAGTAATTCAAGTACTCATTATCTAAGTTTCGATTTAAAAAGGGGAACAAAATTCATCACAAAAATTCACCTGTGAATAAGCAAAAGGCCTGATCAGGTAAAATGGGCTCAGCAGCATCATTAGTTATCAGAGAAATTTTTTAAAAGGGAACGAGTGAAGTATCACTCTGTATCTACCAGAATAGCTAGACTTCAAAAATAAAAGCGTGTTCATGACAATACAGAACAACTGGAGCTCTTATATATTACTTAGTAGGAATATAAATTAGCGCAACCACTTTGGAAAATTGCTTGACAATATCTACTAATGCTCAACATAAGTTCTTATGACCAAGCAATTTCATTCCTAAAAAACATGGATGAATCTCACAGATATAATACTGAAGAACTCAGATACAAAAGATTACACATTATATCATTCTACCTATATGGCATTCAAAAACAGGCAAAACCTGTGGCATTAGAAGCAAGAACATTACTAAGAGAGGATAAGAGAGATGCTTCTGGGAAGATCTTGATTTGGGTGATGACATAGATGTATATACACATTATGTAAAGTTTATTGAGCTATCACATAAGATTTGTACATTTTATTACAAAATATACTTTAATATAAAGAAATCTTTTAAAAATTAACTAGTGAACTGATTCATCACTTCTAAAATTAGTTCCCATTCACTAGCCTCTCCCTCATCCTAATAGTTTATAAGCTACAAGTGAAATTGCAAATTTGTAAAAAATTAAGATTTCACAGTTAAATGACAGCAACATTAAAATGACGACAAACAATGTAGGGTCTGGGATTTAATTTTACCCTACTGCTCTAACAAGCAAATAAGTTACCGTATTTCCCCATGTATAAGACACACCGGTTTTCGAAAAATGTGGGGTCTAAAAACTGGGTGCGTCTTATACAGTGGTTGTAGATTTTTTTACTTGCATTTCCCGCTTTTTCGCGCTTGTTGTCTTTGCGCTCATTGTTTCGCACTTGTTACCAGTAGATTATGGTAGGTTACGCTTTGCCACATTCTGCCCAGAAATGGCTCAGAAAAGATTTTCGTACAGTGCTGAATTCAAGTTAAAAGTGATCCAGTTTGCAAAAGTGAATGAAAATCATGCTGCTGAATGTACGTTTGGTCCTCCTCCAACTGAGAAAACAATCCGAGACTGGCTAGAGGAAGAAAAAACCCTACTGAAAACGCCACAGCAGAAGAAGGCCATGAGAGGCAATATATGAAGACAGTGATTCATTATCAGACACAGATGAAGACAAGCTAATGGCTGGGAGTTTTGACAGTGATGAGGAGTTATGATGAATAAAACTTGAGTTCAATAACTTTATGTAATACATTTTTTTTCAAATTTCGGGCCCCAAAATTAAGGTGTGTCTTATACATGGGAGTGTCTTATAAATGGGGAAATACAGTAGTTACTGTTTCACAGATACTGACAAAGGACATAGGACTCCTGGGTCAGAGACAAAGGACTTTATTACTCATGGCACAGCAAGCAGCCTCAGCATCAGCTTTGCAGTTCCCTTTGCCTCCAAGACCCACAGGAGTGATGCGATAAGGCCCAGATGGATGGTGCTCCTGCCGTGGGTTTGCACTGATGAGGAACCCTGAGCTTCGGGAATTTACCACTTGTAGTAATCAATAAGTAAGGCTTTTGCTGGTGGAGAAAAAATAACTTGACTATCAAAGGAGTAACAGAGGTCCTTGGGAAAGTCAGTTATGTATTTTTTATGGATATTTTCACACATACAAAAAAAAGTATAATCCTCTTGTTAGTACCACAAATGTCAAACATGAAGGCTATATCATGCTACTAAATTATTTTTTGAGAAAAATTAAGCGTATCCATTCACACTTGATTCATTCTTTGTTCATTATAAGAATTAATGCATGTTTACAATTATAACCTAATGTTTTCCCAAATTTTTAATTTTTTCAAGATAAAGTCCCAATCCAACCTTTTAGTCACAATTTAGTATGAAATACTGACCTGCATTTTAAGAGATTTCAACTAATTATCATTAATTTACAAAGGCTTAAATATAACATGTGCTTTTCTTGATTACTTAGTTATTATGAAACTGTTACTGTGCTGTGCCGGAAATCCTCTATAGAAAGCATGGAACATGGGCGGCATTGTTACTGACTGAGCAGACAGAAGTGCATGAATGATCTTGAAAAGTTACTTATAGAGGTAGTCTTTTTATCGACACTTGACTTTCTTAAAAGATAGCTATTTCAAGGATTTCACAATAGCTTCCAGTGTACAAAATCAATTGCTAAAGCAAAGATAATAATATTCCTTGATAATGATGATGATGATGATGATGATGATACCACTAACATTTATTAAATATTTACTATGCCAAGCACTGTTAAAGACCTTATATTTATAGACCGAAAACCAATGAAATCTCAAAATGGCCATATGAAGTAAATTCCATTATTCTCATTTTACAGAAGTGAAAACAGGCAAAGGGCAATTAAATGTAATATACTTATTTACATAATAGGGAGAAACAAAGCCAGGGACCCCTTGACAGCCAAGCTCCACTCTAACCACTGTACATACCGCCTCCTAAAATGAAAGCCTCCAATCAAGGAATTTTCTTCCATCAAACATCTCTATTGTTCTTTGTATCTCTTTAACTTCTCCAAAAACATTCAAATCATTATGTTATCATAAAATAAGATTCTATAGTTTCAGAGACCAAGGATAATCCAGTTCAATGTGCTCATTTTCAAATTCACTTTTTTATACTTAACATATCTCATCAACTTCTTTTATCTACTGTAACTCACTCTTCTCTCAGTTGAGCTAAGTCAGTCAGTAGGCATGGAATGACTAATGTTTAATTACTATTATATAAAAATTTACACTTATTATGGAAGGCATTTCGTTTAGAGTTAGAAAGCTCCAATTATCATTAGGATTTTTTGTCACACTTATCACTAGAACATGATTACCTCAAAAATGATGAGACAATGCACTACCTTTTTAAAAACGTTTTTTCCTAAATATAGAATTTATTATAACATGTGCTTAAACACAATCACTTCATTAACATTTGGTATACTTACTTCCTTACATTTTCTTCTCTGCATATATATAATCTCCCACCTCAGGCCATGACTGAGGGTATACTATGATACTATTTGGTATTCTGCATTTTCCATTTAACACAACAAGAATTTGCTATATATATCCTTTTAGTGGCCCATCCATATTTCACTTCTACACTTCCATAATATTTAATTAATTTCTAAATGAAACTGTTATATTGAGATTAAAACTATTTTATAATACCCATATGATAGATCAATTTTCTCCTGTAATTATATTCAAAATAACACATTGGTCCAAAGTTGAAATAAAAGTATCAGAGTACTTGGGATACAGCAATAGATTTTTTTTTTTTTTAATTGGGGAATTGGGGGAAGGGGAACAGACAAGTTGCTGTCCTTTCGTTCTTCAGTCTAGTTGTAGAAGACGTTGCTTCCCTGGCCCAAGTTGGCACCATCATTGCGCTCTTCCCAGGCGAGGCAGATCAGTCGCCGGCTTCTGGACGGCCGCTCACGCTGGCTGCTGGCTACACACGGTAGCCCATGGCAACCCACTGCCACAGGGGCTGCAGCCTACGTCGCCGGCGACTCACGACAGCCCAGCTCCAGGTTGAGCTGTTGTTCAGCATCTTAGCTGTAGAGGACAGTGTCACTGGCCCTCATGTGTGGGATCCGAACCGGGACCCTCTGGCGTCCCAAGCCAGCTCTTAACCAACGCGCCACTCGGCCAGCCCAATAGATTTATTTTATGTCACATAAGTCCTTGGTTATGAAAGAATTTCTCATTATGTATACAAAAAAAAAAGTACTATACTTTCTGATTTGCATGTATTAGCATTGCAATATGAGCCCCAAGTGAACTTACACTACCTTTGAAAATAAGAGTATGATTATGTTTTCTAGTAACCAAAGGATTTAATTTTAACTCATATTGAAAAGTTGGTTCAATTTTTCAAAAGGCCCCTTTAGCCTTTCACTAAATAAAATGAATTTAGGAACACTGAGAAAACCCATACTCAATTCTATCAGCTGACTGTGTACATAACCATCCATAATACTTGTCTATATTACCTCTAAACTTAACTTAGTAATAGAGAAAAGCCCCAAAGTAAGTTAAGTCTTTACAGGTTACGGATTGCTAGGCAACTGAATTTTGTCCTCTGTACTCCCTTTCTACAATGCTTTCAGGACCTACTGAGGCATTTCTATTAACATATATACATATACATATTAGCACATACATAACCAGTGCTAAACTTAATCTCAAAATTATAGTCTTTTTTATGCAACACAATTTACTGAGTATACCTAAAAATGGCAAGCCACTAAGCTAGGTGCTAAAGGATTAAAAGATAAATCAGGTCCAGACCTTAACTTTATAAAGAGTTACAAATTTATAAACAACTAAAATGTGTCTATGCCTATCTATAATACACAAAGGATGCCCTAAGGGTGTACAGGGTGCTAAAAGAAATTCAGGGAATGACCCTTTGGGGAAGGTAGTGGAGAGAGACAATCAGCAAGAAGTAGCTCTATCTTAGTCACAAAAGCTACTGTGAGTCAAGAGAGAAAATCAGAGTTTTATCTACCGAGATGGGGAAATACTAGTTTAGTTTGCTGAAACATAAGTGGTAGAACAAGACAACTGGCTAGGAATACAAGATAAGGGTAATCTATGTAAGGATATTAAACTATCTGTAATCTCCAAGATCTTAAAAGTTGCAGGAAAAAAGAGCTTCATATGCTGTTTAGCACATCACTTAGTTTCACTCTGAATTTATTTCCACACGAGAGCCAACAGAGATAAGACATTAAAATAGAGTAAAAAATGTGTACAACCAGCCCAGAAGGCCAGTAACTGAGCAGACGGGAATGTGTACTACTTTTTACATCAGAACTTGGAGGGACTTAAGAAAATAACTATGAATCCATGATCTGCTCTTCCCTTGGCCTTTATTAGAGTTTACCTCTGATTTATGAAGACCTGACTAGATGACCTCTAGTTGATATGTTTTGTCATTTCTTAGAGAAATGACCTCAGAGCTAGAAAGGAAACCAGGATAACAGTAAGGTTTAGAAATTTAGAAGTATCCCTGAAATTCTTCTAAAAACTGCAACTATCGACTGACTGACACCTAACAACAGTGCCTCGGAAATCCAAAGAAATGCAGTAGTACCTCTGACATAAATGAAAACCCTATAAAATTAAGAGGTATAATGCATTACAAAAGAAGCTATTACATTATAAAACACACACACACACACACACACACACACACACACACTCACACATACATCTGACTTCTATTTCAGCTCAAGCATCTCGTCTTCAGGCAAGCCTTCCAGGCCACCTGCCTGCCTAGGTGAAATTCCCCTATATACACCGTTACTGCACCACATACCTCCATTTTGTTGCACTCAACATACCTATATTTTTATATCTGTCCTGTCCCACAAGAATGTAAATGAGATGAGCCGTATCTGTTTTCATTCATCACTATACGCCTAGTGATACATATGCTCAATAATTATTTGTTTAATGAATGAAACAGAATGTGCATAAAGAGCTTTGGAAGGGATATTAGTCGGCTGGGGTGAGGGGTACTTTTCACTTTCTGCTTCATACAATTCTGTACTTCTTAAAATACACATGAATTTCTTGCATAGTCAGGGGAAAAACAGATTTTAAAACCAAAGTGCACCTGTACCTCAGCCATGTTAAAATACTTACTAAAGCAGATTTACATTGCTAGTGTCATTCATATTTGAAAAGAATTCTCTTCAATATATTTAGGGTTAAACAAATTTGGAAGTTGAAATTTAAGAAAAATCAATCGGAAACTAGGGAAAAATACTTTCTGCTCCCAATAAATATTAGTAAGAATTCATTTTTCCAAATCATTTACCTTCCTGTATGCAAACATCTTTGGTACCTCAGAGATTTTACAAATGCCACTCAAGGAACTGCAAGACCAGTGTGTAGTGTGAGAATCAAGTGAACAAGGAAGGGAAAATATGGAATGGGGTCAAACAGGTAAGAGACACAGGTTGGGCATGCTGGCTATATAATAAGGGCTTTGCTTTCACTGTTAAGTGAAACAGGGACCCATCTGAGAGCTCTGAGAGGAGACATGACATTTTCTGACATATATTAAAGAATTACCCCGGTTGATGTGTCAAGAATAAATTAGGGGCCAGGTGGTAGTGGGTCAGCAAGGATAAAAACAGAAAGACCAATACAGATCTGCAGTTATCTAGGTGAGAGATGATGATGATGACCCAGGGTGAGAGCAGTGGGGTGGCGAGAAGTGGACAATTTCATATATATTTTGGGAGACAATCAGTTTGTTGATGGAAGACATATGGGGAATGTGAGAACAGAGAAGTCAATGATGCCAAGGTGTCAGCAGAGGCTACTGGGAGAATGGGATTTGTCATCAGTTAATTTGGGGAAGGCTGATAGGGAAGCTAAAGAACAGGAGTTACATTTTACTTACACTAAATGTATGAATAAAACGTTAAGCTTCACCAGGTACCTATTTCAAATGAAGTCATATTAATATCAAGAACCCAAAGGTCCTATTTTCACCTCAAGGTACTTGAATAGGACCTCCTGGCCAAATCCCATGAACATACACACACACACATACATACATGCCTCAACACTCTCCCCTAGAGAGACAGACATGTAGACACACACTACTCATGCCCAAACTTCAGAGGTAAATTCACAGAAACAGCTACTTCACTTTCTGCCCTAACATCTCTCTGATTGTTTCAATTCATAGTAAAAGGCAAGCAAACCAATCCAAAAATTTCACCTAACACTGTTAGCCCAAACAAAATCTCCTGGGTACATCAACCCATGCAAATAAATGCCCATATGGGTCACGACCTACCATCATCTCAGCCAAACCTGTACAAAAGAATGTACAGACGGGGGTTTTAAAGAAATAAATTCCTCATAAGTATCTCACAAAATTCAGATTCCTTAGGTTTGAAAATAGCAGCCTACCTCCCACATTTTTAACAAGGGTCTGAAATTATGCAGCAGGTTTGAAAACCAATGTCCTTTAGGATCACCTGCCTATATGCTACAGCCAAGGGTAACTTTTTTTCTGGTTGATGGGGGGAAAGCTTTAAAAATATCTTACCCTTGTGGTTCTAATATCAAGAGTAGACACCCCCCACCACTGTCAAACCAATCCTAGATCCAGGTACACAATTACTACAAAACATGTAAGACACACCATGACTGCAGACAGAAAAGATAAAGAAATCAAGAACAAGTTTACACACAAGCTCTACTAGATTCATAAATCCCATTCTTTATGGGAATATCTATAAGGAAGAGGGGATACAATCACATGAGTACCAAAATCATTTTCCTAGAGAAACACTTAAATCACCATTTTTCCCAAATGCAGCTCCCCAATTCCAAACACATCAGAAGTTCTCAGTGAATGAGGACCATTTGAAGCCATGCAGGAGCTGAATTCATGCTCCCTGACACTTCTCACAGCACAATCTTTTTGCCTAGTCTCTTTGTGCCCACACAAGTCTACAATTTTTTTAATCTCCCACATCCAGACTTTTGTTTCCCAGTTCTTAATCACTCTTTAAACTTCACCTGCTCCTCTAAGTCCTCTAATTAAGCAGAGCCTGATCAAGATGTATCACTCACCCCCACAGAGCCTGCACCATTTCCTACATTGCTACCAGATGTATTCCAGTATGCTTGTATAGGCTTGTAGGCACAGGAATAAAGACAGAGCTGGTCAATCTTTACAGTGCCTTTCTTTACAGTAGAAAATCGTCAAGGGCAGATGCCAAATCATTTCATCACAAAATAGTCTCTGGAGTGCAAAGTGCTAACTTGTGTACACGTATATTCCAATGCTTTATGAAGTGGGTCCCCAGATACCTACTCGCATGTGCACTCCAGAGTTCAAGTCACCTACTTAGGAGAAAAGGGAGCAAATATGGCTCTGGGTATCTTTTCAGCTCCAGTCAGCGGTCACTTAATTTACACTTTCAACTCCAAAAACTGGAAATGGCCAACAAGTTAAGTAGGCACTCACTTAACGGAGCAGAAAGATGTGAATAAGGGTAAAGAAAAGAGAAGACTAGCTTTGAAATATTTCTGCAATGCTCCCATTCCCTGGGAACACACAAACCAGAATAACTAGATCTCATGTTATACAACCTACCAGATAGATGCTAGACAGATCCTAACACATCATGAAAACAAAATAGAACAAAACAAAACTTGCCTTGAAAGCACCAGCCATATTCTGAGATCATAGTTAAATCTGAAACGTGTAGACTCTTCCCAGGACTCCATTTGCTATGCTCAGAGAAAGGTGGGAAAGTGACATCAGTTTTTTCTCACTATTATTTTCAGTAATACCAAAAACAACATGTTGGAAATCAAAAAGAAAAAACCCAGTTAAAATCTCACAACAGATCAAACCATTTCAAATTTCCATAGAGTATATCGGTCTGTAAATTATATATACATTATAGGGAGAGACTGGTATACCACAGAATTCAAGAGCAAAACCTGTTTACAAAATGTACTTTAACAACTACCTCCCAAAAGTGAATTATAATTTTAGTAGTACACACACAGAAGTGTCTAATAGAGAATTCTTTCTTCTAAAATGTATCACAGTCAAGTCAGGAATACTGTAAAAAGCAAGAAGAAAAGTCTCTGAAACCACCTCTCTACTACATACAGTAGGGCCCAAAATCTCCCAACCTAGCTGCCCAAAGCAAAAATATGTCAAAACTTAAAAGTCCAAAACTAGCAGATTATTTATGAAAAACCTAATAACTCTGTAATTACCCCATCTTTTCAAAGTTATAAACTGATAAAAGCTATTAGAATATGAAAACAATCTATGAGACTGGAAAATTAATTGATCCTAACAATCTAGCCTTTAGTAATTCTTCAAAAAGAATTTTATATCTTAACACTCCAACTAGTAAACATACCTCTCAGATTCAGAGTTCTCAACAATGGCAATGAACTATATAATCCAGCACTAAATATTTCAATAACTATTATTCCATTAACTTTGGAAGTGGAAAAACAAGGTATAAAAAGACACGGACAGGGCCAGCCGAGTGGTGCGATGGTTAAGAACTGGCTTGGGACGCCAGAGGGCCCCGGTTCGGATCCCACATATGAGGGCCAGTGACACTGCCCTTCACAGCTAAGATGCTAAACAACAGCTCAACCTGGAGCTGGGCTGCCCTGAGTCGCCGGCGACGGCGTAGGCTGCAGCCCCTGTGGCAGTGGGTTGCCATGGGCTACCGTATGTAGCCAGCAGCCAGCGTGAGCGGCCAGCAGCTGCTGTGAGCGGTCGTCTAGAAGCCGGCGACTGATCTGCCTTGCCCGGGAAGAGCGTAATGATGGTGCCAACTTGGGCCAGTGAAGCAACGTCCTCCACAACTAGACTGAAGAACAAAACGACAGCAACTTGTCTGTTCCCCTTCCCCCAATTCCCCAGCGCTGTTCCCATCCCTCCAATTCCCCAATAAAAGTCTTTAAAAAAAAAAAAGACATGGACAGGCTTCCCGGGATCATTTACCTTCCTTGGTGGGAAAGCACTCTATCTTTGTGCAGCCTGCTTGGGTCCTACCCTCCCAGATACTTTTTGTCCAGAATATCCAGCCTGGTGGAGATAAGAATCATCCCTGAGGCTGCTACTGTGCCTTACAAAAGGAAATCGACAATGTCTATGACCTTAGGAATAGACTGGCAAACCCATAGGCTATAAGGTGCCTGAGACATTTGAAGAAATAAACTAGCTGGCTTCTTTTTTGTGACAGAAAGAGAGGGAGAGAGGGAGGCAGGGAGAGAGGGAGGCAGGGAGAGAGACTCTAAAAGAGAACAGGGAAGACTGATAAACCAAGGGAATAAAGGCAGCTATATCCTAAAGTGTACTCAAGTCAGCTCTGAAATTCACCCAAATGTGTGGCTCACTGCCTGAACCAACATATACATCTGGTAATAATAAACACTGATAAGTCATAAACAAAAAGGGCTTTCTTAATTCAAAGACTCCACAGACTACTGCTAACATTAAAATTTACATAAAACAGAATTAAGCAATATGTGTGAAATAGATTTTTTAAATAGTATTCCAATTTAAGTAACTAAGAAATAAAAAAACCTGGTATTTCACTGCCTACTCTTCAGAACACGAAGCAGCCTGTAAGTTAGATTTGACGAAGTTACAAATCTGTTTTCGCTAGAGAGAGAAAATGTATTGCCTCTGTTTAACGCAAAGGACAAAAAAGATCATCACTGCAAATCATAATGGTTGGGTTCATGATGAAAACAGGAAACAGACAGGCTGCCCAGGTATAATTACGGTTATAGTCTAATGTGCCTTCAGGTTCAGCCAAGAATTAAAACCCAGTGGAGAGGGTAAGCAGAATTTACTTGCCTCTACCTTGCAACAGAAAGCAACTTTTAATAATACTCCCAGCAACATGTTACATAACCAGCAGTA
Source organism: Hipposideros armiger (assembly GCF_001890085.2). Taxonomy (NCBI): domain Eukaryota; kingdom Metazoa; phylum Chordata; class Mammalia; order Chiroptera; family Hipposideridae; genus Hipposideros; species Hipposideros armiger. Next base: position 309,939 of record NW_017731416.1, read on the forward strand.
AACAACAATCTGATTCAAACCTCATTAGTAACAACATTTTGCCACTGTCTCCCACTGAAATTAATAGCTGACTTTGCCAGAGGGGAAAGAAATGCAACACATATCAATCTACCCATTTCTCTGGCGCCTACCACAGTGAACCAGACAAGTTGATAATACCAAACAAACTGCACAGAATCTACAAATGCATTTTATTCTTTTCTTTTCCAGTTCACTGCTCTCTTCCTACTTTTAACTAGATCATAGCATATGGACGCATTTAAAGGCTAAAAGGAAAGTCAGTCATGAAGGTTAATCTAGCTTTTACTGCCTATTTCAGCTACAGTCTGAAATAAATGGAGGCAGAACTGATGAATGGATTTTTGTAACAAAGATAAATGGGTATAGTTTATGCCATAACAGCAGCTGTGTGAAAAGGAAAAAGCACACTGGCTGAGGGTGCAGCAATGTAGAGGGAAGGGAAGGAGGACGCTATAGACAATCATACTAACAATTATAAACAAAAGTTAAATTTAAAAATCCAAACATAATATGTACAACTTCTATAAAGGTTACATTTTGTTAACTTCTCTCTTATGAGTTTTGTATTCTTGTAATCTCTAGGTTCACTTTAGAGGAAAAAGTTAAAGGAGTAAAAAAATGAATATAAACTAATTTGTTCAGATCTATAAATAATTCCTGATTTACTGAATTTGGAACCAACTAATTTCATAACAATATTTGGATCGATAAACGTGAAACTATTACGCAGTGTTAGGTATTGTTTTCCCCACAACAGACACTACAGCCTTGGCATCTAGCAGAAATTTTAAACACTTGGAATGTTACTATACCTACCAGGACTAAGGTTTTCAGCCTTTCATCTTTCAAATTAAAACTATAAACTAATTCAACCTGGGCAATTTGGATACTCTAAGGAAATTCAAGTACTCTAGTTTTTTTTAAAAAAGACAGAATTTTTAAAAGAACTTTTAAAACAGCAACTCAAGCACTTTCCTCTCAACTTCCATGAGGCCGAGCCACAACCTCCACCTATCTCTCCAGTCTTTGTTGGTAGATAAGGACACTTTTGGCACTGCTAGGCAACAGGCTGGATGTGACAAACCCAACCAGACTTGAAAACTTTTTCCACAGAAAGATAAGGTAAACAAGATATACTTAGCACCACACCCAATTTCAACGCACAAGCGGCCAGGAATGCCTTTTTTCCCTCCTCTCTTAGACCTCCAGCTGGTCAGGAAACAATGTCTCTACAATCAAGATAGAGATCTGGCCCAGGGTGTTCGTTCGGGCATTCCTCACCTCCAGGTTGGCCTACCGGCTCCATCCTCCAATGCCATCAAAACCAGAATTGAAACATTTGGGTAGGAAGTGGGCAAAGGTCCAAAGACCCGACTATCCTCGCCCCAGTCCTTTTTTTGCAACCAAAATCTGTTTTTGGCTACTGAGCATGCTCCGATTTAAGACCGGCGCCACATGGGAGTTTTCAAAGCTTAGGCTCCAAACTCCACGTAACAACAGCAGCTGAAAAGGGGAAAAAGAGAGAAAAGGGAGGGGGAGGAGGAAAGACCGGAAAACGAATTTGGGTATTGATATTGCAGTGGAGGGCTGGGCATGAAGGCAAACCGACACTGCCTGGCATTCTCCTTCCATCAAGGAGAAGAAATCGCTGCAGCGATGGACACGGGCATGGCAAGCGGCAGACGCCAGCTCTAACCACCCGCTGAGCGGAGTGGCAGGTCACAACTGCCCAGCGTGTAATTCTCACCGATAAGCGTGGATTCTTATCTTTGAAACACAAAGCGACGGCAGCACGGATTCATCACGCCATTGGGCAGCTCTGCAGTGCAGCCGACCGGGTTGCGGCGCCGGCCGAGCACGGCGATCGCACCGGGGGGTATGGACTGAGGGTGGTGCTGAGATGAGGAAGAACAAACCGCTCCTCGGGACAGAAGCGGGGCCGGGGATCCCCTGGAGGGCGTCCCGAACGCCTCCCTCCACAGTCCGGCTGGTTACGGCGGCGCGGGGACAAGGACCAGCCTTGGCCCTGCGTTAGGACGCCCCCGGCCCCAGGAAAGGCCTCCGCAGCCAGGCGGGCCGCCCCATCCCCGCCCGACCGGACCCCAACAGGCCGGGACACGGCCTACATCCCTCCCCGAAGGCCCCGGTGGTTTCCGCTCCGCCTGCGGCCGAACGCCCCCGCCTTGGCCCGAGTCCGGCCTCTAGGGCTTAAGGGCGAGCCGCGTCCGGGCAGAGCCTGCAGACCCCGCTCCCGCCCTCCCGGGGGCCCCACACTCACTCTCCGGCCGCCTGGGCACACTCCCGGCGCCGTCGCTGCGCTTCCCCTCAGTACAACTTTATTAGCAGCTCGGCCACGGGACACGCGCACGGCGCCCGCTCGCCCAGGACCCGGATGAGGGAGGGAAGGAGCCGGGAAGGACTCCCGCTGGGGTCGGCGCATGCGCGCAAGCGGCCGAGTGACCGCTGCGGGGAGGTGGGCAGGGCCGCCTAGCTCTGGCGGCCGAAGGAAGCTCCGTGCTTGGCTCAGCGCCCGCAAACCCTGGTTTCCAATCACCCGAGGCTTCTCGCCTCGATGGCCGGACCCAGGAGTGAGAGTAGGCTAGCGCCCACCACCACAGTGGCCACTAGACGTCTCCACTAACCAAATCAACCCACATTATAATAAAATAAAACTGTCCTCGACATGGGCAATTGGGAGATTTTTCTCGGTGATATATAAAGTGTAAATAGAGTCATCATCGGAAACAACTTTGCTACTTTTATTGACTTGTAATATAAATCTGCGGAAAGAGATTCCCCTTTCTGTGAAGTAGTTTCAAAACAAACTTCTGAACCTCTTAACGTGTCTTACATACGAGATGCAGCCCTAAAACCCTTCCCGTATGGAAATCTCTGAGCCTCTCCTATCCCCCACCCTTGCAGGCCTATGAAACTGTAGCAAGTGCCCACCTTGGAGTTCCCCAAAATAGAACTGTCCGTGTATTGGGAGATCAACCCCAGTAGCTCAAGATACACACCCCCTCCACCTCCTGGGGATCGCGGGATATCCGGTGGGGACTCAAGCCCTAGGGCCTAGGGCAAGTACAGAGAGGCCATTATCCATAGGCTGATATCGCCTCCATTCTGCCTCCTGCTGCAAGAGCCTAACTCTCTTTTCTTATTAACTAGGGCTCTTCTCAATGCTTTTTCCCTCCTATTACCCCGAACTGTCATCATTTCCCAGAATATGATAGCATACCATCTAGGGGCGTAGTAATGAAGAACTTTGGAAAGTACTAGTGAAGAAAAACTTTTACATAATTTTATTTTTATTTTAGAAGTTCAATATTGGTTTCCTAATATTCTATTATTTTCCTATCATTTTCCTAACTATATATCTAACTATCATTTTCCTTTGTAAATAAATTAATCTGAGTAAAAATCAAAATTTGAGTGTTTTTTTTAATCTTCCCTCTCATACCTAATCCAATGCATCACAAAACCTTACTGCCTTCAAACTATATCCCAATCTGACCATTTCTCACCACTCTATTGCCACTTTCCCAGCCTGAGCCAGGGTCATCTGACTGGACACACAAGTGGACAGCTGCTATTTTGCTCCAGGCTCCGGTGGTTTCTTTCCACAGAAAAGACACAAAGTAAGTGTTGCAGTGGTCTGCATTAGGGTGGTGGTCTCAAATGTGGACACAGGCCTGGTAAGGGAGTGCAGTGGCAAGGGTGGGGAACCAGAGGGTGCCTGCTCTGATCAAAGGGACAACTGCTGTTCCACACCAGTCAACTGTCACTACAGGAAAATGAGGGAATAAGGACCCAGTGTTGGCCGGTCTTCCAATTTTTCAAAAACAGCTGGCAATCCGGATTGTAATTTATATATTTAGCAACTTCTTTCATTCCTTCTCTCTTTTTCTCTCCTTCTTAGACATTCAGGAGACCCAACCCTGTACAAACCAAGCCAGACAAATCCATGGGCCCAACTTAGCCAGCTGGCCATCAGTTGGCAATCTCAGGTCTACATCTTAAACCTCTTTACTACATCATAAACGTTGTGAAAGTAAAGTCTGTGTACTTTAACTCTTGGTCACACTCGCTGATTATTTGTTGTTAATTCAGGAGTACCCAGCCCTTGGAAGGCACATATTTCTGGAACCTACAAGGGTTTACAACTCCCTGCCTTAGAGGATGCTTTTTTTTTTTTCCTCTAGAACTGATGTTTGCAGAGTGCTTCGTTGAACATTATAAGACATAACAATTTGGCTTAAATGTTTTGTACACTAGAGACACTCCTCATTTCAAACGGCTAGTAAAATGCTTCCCCAAACACACTTTTTGCTGTTGTGCAGTCACTGTACATATGTAAGGAACAATTTGTGTTTAGAAGATGCCTTTCAACAATCACATTTGTAATCTCAAAGCTAACAGTTTTGTTTCCTGAACTGTGTGTCCACATGAGCAAATCAACCAGACTCCCACCTCTCCAAGCTGCTAGGTGGGCTCAGCTTAGGTCTTAATTGGGAAAAGATACATAGAAGGGAAGAATGGAAATTTTAGCAGCACAACAGATGACGCCAAGAGACTGAGAAATTATCTAGACCTCCAAGGGGATATATCATCAGATCACGAAATATCTATACAGTCAAAAAGATATCAAACAGCAAATGAACAGGCCTGCCAGGGCCAGAGGAATGGAATGAGGAAGTCCCTGTTTTGGGCAATCAAGTGGGATCTAAAAACAATTGGATGATCTGAACAGATAGATAACAGTCAGTGGGGCATCAAAATGGACAAACTGCTTTTTCAGTTTAGCATTCACTTGATCAAGAAGATCAGATAAAAGTGGCCTCAATACTATACAACTTTCTATACTTGTAGAGAAACCTATTTCTGGATAATTTAGGTCTGTGCCTCTCAGCCAGGGGTGCCTGTGCCCCCAGAGAAGGTACATATTTGATGTTTGAAGACGATCTTGGTTGTTACACCCAAGAGGGCAGTGTTAGTGGCATCTACTGGGTACAGGCCAGGGCTGAGAAACCCTGATGTAAAACTAAAATAGGTGGGGTTTTTTTGGATTGTTTAGGGGGGAAGTGGGCCTTTTCTTTGAATTTTTCCAAAGATTTCTTTAATTATTCATTTGGGGGAAAGAACCAGCCTAAATGTTTAGTCCATGACCTACTCCCACCTTGAATTTTCCAGATCTCAAAAGGAGGTAATTTCCAGGAAATATGAGACATGAAGAACTAAAATAATTAACTTAGTCTGTCCATATTTTAAATTTATACTCTTAAAGATAGTGTAGTTGAGGCAAATTGTTTTTGGTGTCAATATCCACAATAAATGTGTCGGTTCCACCCTTTGCTGTAGCTCAAAAGGTTCTCCTTAAAGGACAGAGCACACCCAGAAGAACTAAAAGACAGTGATGATGTTTGGAGGAGTGACCCAGCATTGAAGGATCAGGGAATAAACGATATCATGAAGATCTTCGTAGCCTCCTCAAAGACTTCTCACTTCCTCAGACAGTCATGGCAAGCGGGATTCAGTAAGAAACATCTAAGTTTGTGTGACTCCTCCAGACAATGTCCTGGAAACAATAAAGCTGCCTTTCCAAGTTCTAAAAATTCTGTGTACTTCAATTGCCAGACCACCCCACCCCCAATCCTTAATACTGGAAATAGTATAGGAGCCAGAGCTAAACTGAGAAACATTGTGAGGAGCGTGAACTCCCATGGAAATGATGTGCAAAGACCTAACCTACAATCCAATCCCAGAGAGAAAAAAAAAAAAATCAGGTTACAATTTTCAAAAGAACTTCACATTAGTTTTTAACAGAATGAGCCAAGGTTTTATGCCAGCCAGAGAATACACTAAAGTAATTTTATCCAACATTTGAAAGGATTTTTTTTCCTGTAAAATTTGGGTGTTTGTGGGGAGCAGGCTGTGAGCTGACAGGGTCCTCACAGCCTATGGAACAAACAGTTCAGGGAACGTTCCATCCCCACGGATCCAAGAAGAGAAAAGAATAGCTGAAGCCGCAGGAGCTTCTGCAAAGTGCATAACAAAATGTAACCTGCCCGTACACTTAGAGAAGTGCATAAAAGGATGTAACTTACTGATGTCTATCCCCTATAAACAGACACCCTGCAGCTGCTTACTGCTCTTTGCAGCTTCTTGCTACTATATAAGCTTTGTGCAAAAAATAAATGAGTCCATTGCTCGCCATCAGCCGTCAGTGGACCTCCCGATCCCAGCTTTTGTCTCTGTGTCTTTCTTTTCTAATCTCCCAACCAGTCCACTCGGGTAGTTTCGGTTGACGAGCGGGCCTTGTCAGGTGTTCTTGATGTGAAATGCTTTCTTAATAATCCACAGATCCCCATTTTCACAACTCAAAAGTTGAGACTCCTACTGAATTAAAAAAAAAAAAAAAGAAAGAAAGTAAAAGGACAGCTGCCTCCGCTGGAAGCACAGGAATCCTGAAGCCACAGACCACTTGAAGCTTTGGGGATGGATATCAGAGACTCCATGAGCGTCTGGAAGGAATATGTACATTTTGTGTATGAACCTATGTACAAATTTCCTGCAGAAAAACTCCCTAGCTTTCATCAGATTTCCCAAAGGTTTCCTGACCTCCAAATGTTTGCAGATGCTTAAAGCAGTGGGTTACTTGACGCGCAGTGTAAATTTAATGTGTCCATTTTAAGTTCTCTTCTCTTTTTCAGAGCAACATAATTGGGAGAGCCTCTCTAGGGAAGGCTGCTTGATGGAGAGTGTAAGAACCAGCCTTGCCTGTGTCCAGCCATCTGTTACATTAAAGAAGGCCTCCTATGGCTGGAATCCAAAACACAAAATTAAAAGGATTGCTTGCACCCAGAATCATAAAACAAAGAGGCTTTCTGAAGCAGGCCTTGGAGTGAACACTCATGTCTTCCTGACTTCAGCAGCATCTGTTCCTCCTGATGGCAAACACTCTCCACGTTAACTCAACTGACCTCCACAGTTCTACATTCTTAGTTTTCATGCTCAGAGGGTGTAGTCTCACAAGAGCCCAGCCACACGTGTGCTCTGCCGCAAATCCAGAGCAGCAGGTGAAAACCAGAGAGTGTGCTAGAATTGGGGAGAGGCGAAGGAGATGGAAACTTCCCTGGGGTGCCCTTTAAATGCATACATCTTAGTTTAGGAGAACTTTGAAGCCAGACTTCCTGGTTTGGACACAGGCTGCCTCACTATGTGGGTGAACTCGCATAAGCTTCTTAACCAATCTGTGCCTCAGTCTCCTCGTCTGTAACATGGGATAACAGCAGTATCAATTTAATAGAATTATTGAGAATTAAATGAATACAGACTTATTACACGCTTCAAACAGTGCCAGGCACAGAGTAAGTGCTATACAAGTGTTTGTTTGAAAACATGTATTTTCATTGATATGCCAGCAACTTGTAAAATATTCTTAGCAAATTTATTTGTTACATAAAATGTGTATTCATTTTACCTGACAGTAGACTCTCTTCTGTTCTTACAGGTGATCTCACTCACCCTCAGGCTTCCGGGTACGGTCTATTACAGATAATCCCAAAATTTCTGTTTTCATCTTGGACTTGACTAATGAACTCCAAGCCCTTAAACTACCCTTTTAACGTCTCTACTGAACTGCAGATTTTGGATTTTGTCTTCCTGCCATACTCGTGAACCTTCTTTCTCCTGCTTCCCTTGTAGTACCGCCCCCCTCCGATAATAACCACAATACCAGACATCCCACTCCAGAAATGGGTACATCACCCAGGAGGGTTATCACAGTTCTCCATTAGCCAGGCCACCATGATTGGTTAGTAGATGGGTGTATGACTCCAGCAATATAACACATGTCATCCCTTAGATGGATGTATGGATGTTAAGAGAAAGAAGTCCTCCTTCTTGTCACTGCTAAGGTAAGGGTGACTCTGAGGCTTCCAGGGCCCATCTGCCACCATGTATAGGGAGTTTGCTTGGAAATAAAGCCAAAACAGGGAAGCAGAGCAGAGACAGAGGAGAAGCCCTGACAATATCGCTTGATCCGGCTGTGCCTGAAACTGAAGACCCTCGTTCGACTCCCCAATGACATTAGCCTATGCATTCTACTTTTGTTTAAGCTCGTTACACTTCTACCACTTATAACACCTGCCCTTGGCAGTTTCCCTGGATTTATCAGGTCCAGATTTGAACTCCTGATGCTTGTCATTCTTCCTCCCCAAACTGATCCTGCGCCAATCATCCCCATGTCAACAAATCGCAATCCCATTCATGTAGTGGCTTATAACTGGCAGTCATCTGTGGTATATTGGGTTATTGTCCTAAATCTTCACTCCTTCCCTGTTGTGGAATTATAGTCACACCTTTTGCCATGTGACTTTGCAGTATCTTTCCCTAGAGAAGGTGGTGTATACTTTTTTGCCCCTTTGATGTTTGTTGTCTTTGGCCATGTGGACTTTAGCTAGTGGATGTGACATGAACATAATTTTCAGATGTGCTTGATGGTTTGGCTTGGTCTCTTGTGCTTCTGCCATCTACCATCAGGAGACTAGGCCCCAGGGAGCCATCGGTCCAGGGAGGATAAAAAATACACATAGAGCAGAGCTGATTCCCAAACCACAGGGTGCTCAACAGACCTGCAGCTTGAAGCTCAGCTGCCCAAGCTGATTCACAGGCCCCTGAGCGGGAAAAATTCATGTCTGCTATTGTGCATCACTGAGATTCTGGGGCTGGTTGTATTGTGGCAATAGCCAACATCCTTCACTTATCCTTGTCTTTCACCGTCATTTGTTTATTCATGTAGTAACTCCCTCATTCAATAATGTGACAAATATTATTGTGAACACCTACGATGCATCAAGCATGTTTTAGGCACCAAGAAAAAGGCATTCAACAAACCAAACGCCTAAGCTCTAATAAACAGGTAATTTTTTAAAATATGAAAACAAGTAGAATCTGTATGTTACACGGTAGTTAAGTCCTTGGTAGAAAAATAAAACTATGAATGGGGATGGGAGAGAGAGTGCCAGAGTGAGGAAGTGTGATGGCTGTTTTGATGGAGTAGGTGGGGTTAATGCCGGTTGCCCTTCCACTTCCAATCCAGCCTCAAGCCTTATCCGTTCTATCTTCAAACCATATCTTAAATCTATCTACGTCTCTCCATGTCTACTAGCCACAGAGAGTCAGGTCCAAGTCCTCGTCCAGGTCACTCTCTTTGCTCATCTGGACTATCTTCTGCTTTCACTCAGCCTTGCTCCAGTCCCTTGGTCACCTGGCAGCTATCACATGTTGAAAATGTTAATAAGTTTATGGTCACTCTCGAATTAAAGCTCTTTAAGGTCTTCCCACTGCATCCAGGTAAAGTCTGAACTCTCTACCATGGCCCTGCTCTGAAAGACATGGTCCCTGCTATTGCCGCCATTCCCCCATGTGCCCTGCCCACACTGGTCTCTTTCTGTTCCTCACACATCACAAGCTCTTCCCCAGCTTCGGGCTTTGTACGTGTAGTTCCCTCTGCTTGTTCTCATGCTTCACCTTGGTAACTTCTGAAATGCTTTGGCAAATCACTTCTCACCTATCTAACTGCTCATCAACCTTGGGTCTCAGCTTAAATGTCACCTTCTTACAAAAGCCTTCCCTGGCCACCTCCTTTCCACCTGCCTCACCACCCCCTCTGGACCGGGTCTCCCATCACACGCTTCCAAAGCATCTGGCCCTTTCCCTGTTAGGACTTTCTCCTCATATGTCATGACTTGATCAAAGTCTATATTTCCCACTGGAATTAAGCTCCTTGTCACAACTGAATCCTTGAAATTTAGATCAGGCCCTAGAGTGCTGTAGGCCCTCAGTAAAGAGTCATTGAATTTTCTGCTTCAATTTTGGTTTTACATTTGCTTCTAGTAAAATTACTTCGTTTCCATTTAATTTTTTTAACATTTCCTAATCAAATTTAAATATCTAAGCGGGTGTCACTCTCTCCACCTCCCAAGCAGAAACTCAGCCCTTAGATTTAGCATTCATTCATTCATTCATTCATTCACGTTTTCATTCAACTTAAATATGTATGCAGTGCCCACTGTGTGCCTGATACTGTGCCAAGTACTGAGACTACATGGGTAAGTGGTACTTGCTCTGCCCTGGTGAAGGTCCCAGTCTCCTGGGGGATTTGGTTGTTTTCTGTCCCCAAGATCCTTGAACACTTGAACATGGAAGAGGCAGAGACTAGAATTTCAAAATCTGTCATTCCCAAGCTATAAGCCCAGGTATTTACAGTGGAGGAGACTCTTGGTACCTTTGAGGAACCCCTTGTTTCGTAAAAAGCTTCCACATATAATAGACCATTCAGTCACGAAAATGTAAAACAAAGACCCTTTTCTGAAATGGAGTTTTTAGTGCCGAAGGGTTAAGCTATTCAGTATGATCGTTGGAAAGGCTGTTACAGGCAGGGCTGCATCCCTCTAGACTACATGTCCTGAAATGTTTCATTGCTAAGCATGGATTTTTTTTTAAATAGCTTTATAGTTTTTATAAAAATAGTGCATGTTTACTGGAAAAATTCAAAGTATAGAGAAAAGGCAAATAAAAAAGAATTAAATTCACTTGAAAGCACACAAACAGAAATAACCAATAAGTTGATGTATTGCCAGACATCTCTCCATGTACGTAACAATAATAGCCGATATTGATCAAACATGTACTTTTATGCTAAGTACAGAGCAATGTGCTTTGTATACCTTATTAAACACCATAGTAAACTTACAATGTAGTTATTATTACAAACATTATCCTCCTCCTTTTTCTAAACGGGGAAACTAAGGCACAAGCCATTAAGGAACTCACTGTTGTGGACCGCGTATTTCTACAGCCTACTTGGGCTTACAACTCCCAGAAATGTTTCTAACTGCTTTGGAGGGTATCTTTTTTTTAAGAATTGGTGTTTGCAACATGCTTTGCTGATCATTGAAAAATATAGCAGACTTTGGTTGAAATAATTTGTATACTAAGCCCCATTCCTCACTCTGTGCATGCTGGAAAATCTTGCATTCTCTGCTCTCCACAGCCCAGTCCCTTGTAACTTCTCCCACAATCCTGCTAGACCACCCTCCTTCCCCGTCATTAAATTGGTCTCTTTGCTGTCTCCACTATTCCCAACTTGCTGTTACATTTCCATCAACACATGTTTGCTTTCACAGTAACTTCTGTAGAAAATATGCCCTCCCCACAGCCTGTCCTCTCTCTCCTTCCCAGACCAACTTACATTCCTCCTTCAGGAACCCTGCTGGGTCCTAAAGGATCTTTTCTAGAACCTTGGCATTATGGGAGCTGCATAAGAAGGAAAAGAGATATGCAACGTAGAGATAGTAAGAGGTGAGGGGTTTCACATGCATTTCACAGATAAGGAAATGAGGGCTCAGAGAAGTAAATTCAGTTCTGCATTTATACGTTGTCAGTCACGGAGCTAGAATTCAAATCCTGGTGAGTCTGACACCTACTCCACATAATTCCTGCTTTCCTCTTTCACGTTCACCGAGACATTCTGATCATTTGTGCCCCAATAAAACGGTTCTAGTGAATCCTATGATGATAGTCAGGGAACCTCAATACTCTGTGTGCTTAACTGGAAAAAACAATAGGCTATTAAGCAAGAGAATGAAGAAACGCGTGGGTAAATAAATACATGTGTCAATGCACACAACTGCAATTTCTGAACTGAATCTGTGTCGTGTGCTGATGGTGAAGTCACACAGAGCAAGTAGGCCATAAAACTTTGTATTTATTCTAACAGTCACGTAAAGGCCCTGGGCAAGCTCCAAAGGCTCTAAGTGAATGGGGTTACTGTTCCAACATGTTTATCTTGAAGTGTAGTGAAACCTATTAATTCTATTTGTATAATGACTAATGCCTCTGTGGATGTATCACTTACAATATGGTGGCATTACTAATGGGCCACATTAAAGGTGATTTGAACTGATGAATCAAATCAGTTAAGCTCCTCTAAGTCAACTCTGGCTCCCCAAGTCATGCGGTGTAATGTTTCCATTGCAGAGAAGAGCCGCGCTAAGCAGTCCAGGGATGTTGATCTCATCTGTGTTGCTTCCGCAAACCTGTTTCTGTAAGAGCACTATCGCGCTCTATACTGAAAACCAGAGTTCAAACGTTTCAAGAACGAGGTAAGAAGCCAACTAAGTCTCCTGCCCTGAATGTGTCACAGTTGGAGCAACAGGAGCCCCCTGCCAGGTCGTTATGCCAAAAATGAGAGGTCTGAGCTCCGATGTGGCCCTGGCTGTGGACAACGTCTCTGGGCGCTGAGCAGAAGCCATCTGGGGGCTCCTTCTGGTTTCCAGCAGCACAGGAAAGAAATCTATTTCTCACCTAGGTCAAATACTTATTTTACTTGCTTATGATTGCTGAATGAGTTTCTTATATGCCAGGTGTTATAACGGTAAGGAAATGGTTCCATACTTTCCTCCATTCATGAAAAAGGAGGATATTCAGCGATAAAGCTATCAGTGGGAAAGAACACCCACCTTTCTCCTTGACTCTCCTTTCCTATTTCTTTCCTCAGTCAGTTCCCTGTTCCTATCCCTGGTTTCATGATTGAAACCTCCTTTCTGATTCATTTATTCACTAAAAAAAAAAACCTTTGTGGAGTGCTTGCTGTGTGCCAGGCCTTGGGCTAGGCACTGGGGAGGCATGAAAATGCAAAAACAGCCAGGGCCCACGCTCACACAGAACGCAGTCAAGTCAGGAAGACATAAATTACTCTATCTCTAATCTGCCTGATTCCCAAACGCCTCCCTTGATTCTTTTGGTCGGCACTGGCTAAGCTTTTTAAACTGCAATTTTTTTTCCCTCCCTCTACTCATCTGATCACATGCCTGGAATTCATTTTTGAGGTCTATAACCAACCTCATGGAAACAGATCTACTCATGCCTTGCTTGCTTTTGTTCTTTTTGCAACACTGACAGAGCCACCAACAAACTGAGGTAACTAGAGGCACTCAGACACCCAAGCACCCATACCTGCATTGACTCCTAAAAGATTTAGGACCTGGGGTGCTGGTGATTTGCACTGACTCACAAACAGGTCATGTCTTCACCTTGCGGTGATATTTCACTTTAAGGACCCCAACAGTTCTGGAGCTATGAAGATGCATGAACGATTTCATGAGCAGATCAGAAAAACAGATGCTAGACACAGGTTTTTGGGCTGAGTGGTTTCTAGCTGCTACTTTTACAGACTCTTAGCAGCCTTAAGGAGAAACCAAAGAGGTCTATTATTTTTCCTGTACAGCACACGATGAAGACAAACATGCAGAGAGAAACCCATGCCTCATGCTTACACTTGGATTGTTTGTAACTCCTTAAAATGGAAAGGAAGGCATGAACACGAGTTACCAGTGGTCAGGGAGACATATTGCAAAGTTATCTGGCAGTAAGGAGTAGCCAGGAGTGTGGTTTCCTTGGCCATGATGTCACTCTGGTCCCAGGGCTACCAAAGCTGGTTGTCCAATAGGCTTCCAAAATAATAACTCAGGGCGTGGCTGGAGATTCGGCCAGCCCTAACGTGACTCTCCTTCTCTTTTTGCACTTTTCCAGAATTCCTGGTGGGTAGATGTCTCAAGAGAAACTCCCAAACTGGCTACCACCCAATACAAATTCTATTGGGTAGAATTTCACGCCAACCTTCCTCAAAAAGTATTGACTTGTCTCACACCAAGTTCATTTGCAATTTGGTAGGGACACCAGTCCTCATCTAGACAATTGTGGCCAGACCTATAGGGCTGCTTCCACTCAAATCACATGGCACAAGTCAAAAACACTTTTTCACGAGTGCAGTGGCTCAGGTCGCTTTCCCGACAAAGTTGCTGTGAGCATGGCAGACACCCTAGCTTCCTGGACTCCACTTCTGCCAGCCCAGCACAAAAAGTGAGGGCCAGGGATGTGCTGGTACAGACAGCTTCCCCCATGCAAGGCACTCATTGATTTATTTACTCATGCAAGCATTCGTCATCCTTTTACTGATAGCCTACTATGTGAGAGGCTTTGTGACAGATGCCAGACACAATGATGAGCAAAAACAGACCCAGTCCCTGCCCACACAGACTGTATAACCTAGTTATAGAGACAGGTATTAATTAAATAACCACACGGTATAAAAAGGAACATGGGCCAATGAGCACACAGAACCAGGGGGCAGGGAGGACCACTCTGACAAACAGGTGCTTGAGTTGAGATCTGAAGGATGAACAGGAGTTAATTGAGGGTGAAGTTTGGGTGGGGACGAGGATGGGGAAAGCGTTCTAGGCAGAGGAGGGAGTAGTGAGTGTGGAGACCCCAGGAACTGGGGAGCATGGCGGTGACAATGAGACCCTGGAGGACCAATGTTGAACAGAGAACACAGTGGGTGTGTGCAGGACAACCCAGGGCTTTGGAGGCCATGGCTGGTGTTCGGACTTATCCTAACCATGCATCACATGTCAGAGCTGGGTCTCAGGCACATGCCTTCCCAATGAGGAGAAAGGCTGGCAGCATCAGAGAAAAAATAGTACAGAGGGGAAGGAAACACTCAAAGGACACACTCTCTGCCGTCACTGTCTCGCCTGGGATTCCTATCCGAGGCCAGGCCAGGACCACTCAGTGGCCCCAGTCCCACCCAGCTGGCATTCTCAAGGCCTCACCACATTCCTGTTGTGCTATGTTCCTGTAACTGTAGGGACAAGGGTGCCACCCACCTGCACAGCGGCTGATGGGAAGGGCAGGTGTGCGATGGATGTCTGAGGAACTGGGAAGGTATGCCTAGAGGAAACAGGCCCCCGGGAAGACTGGAAAATGCTACTTCACCCTTCTGGGAGGTCTTGAATGTCACTTCTTTCTGGGGTGGGGAGCAAAGGGGACTCTTCCATGACTCCTAGATGATTGGACATCCTGGAGCACCTGTGGGAAGACCTGACACACCTGGACTTATTTCCATAATGAACAGAAGGGGTAGGGACGTGTCAATCCAGTTCTTTGCTGCAGTGCTTGGCATGTGATACACAGTAGACCCACGGTAAGTGTTTGTTAATTGAATTCTAATGCAAAACATAAGGCAATTTTATTTGTCTCATATTACCTTGAGGGAAAAATATGGAATGAACATCTCAAATTAACAAGGAAAACAATTCCATTTATTGTCCTCTGAGTTGGGGTAGGTATTATTAATTTTTTTAAATGGGTAGAGAAGCCTCGGACTAAACCGGGTGCCTGCGGACTTGGCTCTCATTTTCTTAAAACATTGTTTTTGTTTGTTTGTTTATTTGTTTGAATTGTGGAGACTTCATTTATTTTGCCCAGGTCAGTGTTCCAGCAAAGACTGATGCCCAGACAACTTTTCACTGTAGAGATGGGTCTCTTTATGAGTGTGTGTGTGTGTGTGTGTGCGTGCGCACGGGAGCGTGCGCGTGTGTATCTGTGCCTGTGTGTACGTGTGTGTATGCGTGCATGTATGTGTGTGCGCGTGTGTGCATGTGTGTGTGTGTGTGTGTGTGTATGTGCGTGCGCACAGGAGCGTGCGCGTGTGTATCTGTGCCTGTGTGTACGTGTGCGTATGCGTGCGTGTGTGTGTGTGTGTGTGTGTGTGTGTGTGTCTGCTTGTGTGTGGTCGGGGGTCCTCTTCTCTCAAGTGATCTAGAAAGGCCCTGGGTCTGCCTGGCCGGTTGAGGGTCAGCAGATTGGTTCAAGACCACAGGAGAATTCTGTAGGCTTTTCCCTTATGAAAGCACTGGAAATAGCCCTTCACTCACCTCTGGACTTGGAGGAAAATTCCTGCCCCAGAGTCCTAATTTACATGACAGTAGAGAGGAAGGGCCCCTATTTAACGGTGTTGTTACACCCCCACCCCACCCCCACACACACAAAAGAAGGTGCTCACTCACTCGCTCATCTTCTGCAGCCAGGACCTGGGACGGGACCCAGGCTGAGGCCAGGTTTCCCTTGCTCTTCCTGCCATGGGGCAGGGAAACTCAGATGCCCTGCCTGCTGACTGATTTCCAGCTTACCTGGACGCCCTGGGCGCTCTCCCTGGCTTTGCAAAGTAGAGCCCCTGTACACAGAGTTTTGTGCCCTTTTGCACATGGACATTTTTCTGGTGAGAGGACCCTTCACCCGTTCTAAGGGTTTGTGATCTCCAAGAAGCTAAGAACCTTTTATCTTTACAAAGGAAATTCTTCACATTTTATCTCATCTTCCAGAAACCCAGATGACTATGGCTTCATTCCTGTCGATCATCTCAGCACCCCTGCAAGGAGAGCCGGCACACAGTGACCCCTGAACGAATGAAGGTGATGGACTAGGAACTTCCTGTGGGGTTAGAAGGCGCTCCCTGGGAGATATGTGCTCTGTCACAGTGAGGCACTTCCTACCCCCTAGGCCAGGCCTTCAGCTTGTGTCACTCTTCAGGCCAAACAACCCCAAGATTCTAGTCCTAAGAGGGCATCTTCAGATGCTCACAGTGCCCTTCCTTGCCCGAGGCAGCACTTTGGATCTTGGCTCTGATGGGAGCTTGGCCACCAAGAAAGACACAGAGAGAACGGGGGCAGGGCATGGGTGGGTAGTGAGGGCCCAAGGGTCTTGAGAGTGTCCTTCACATTCCCCTCCCATAATGGGCGGCCTCCAGCCTTGGGGAGTCAGATCAGAGGGGTCTTTGAGTTTGATCTGGGACAAAAAAAGTTAAAAGGTAAAGTGTCAGGCCAGGAAGAAGAACCATGGTAGGGGAGGGGAGGCTTGGGGTTCATGAAATGAGTGTGAAGAGGATTCTGCGTGGCTAAGAGAATGCTGGCGGTCTGGCAGAGGTGTTATCAGAAAAGGGGTGTTCAGAGTCCACCAGAGGGAAAGGAGCCGGGGCCTACAAGGGCGGGAGAGAGGTTGGGTTCCCTGGCAGAGAGGGAAGTCGCGAGGCTTTGAGTTGGGAGCATTTGGGGTTCAGGAGAGAAAGGGTCTGGGAGCCTGAGCCTGTGGTCAAGGGCCTGGGCTTCCTGAGGAAGGAAGAAGGCCCAGGAGTCCGGACAAGGAGTGTGCGGTACTGAACCAGACACTCTGGCATTTGAGATTCCTGTCTATTTAAAAGAACAAAGATTAAAACGCAACAGTCAAGTGGACATTTCGTCATGTTCATTTCAGGTCCTCTTCATCTACTATTTCTCATTGTTGCTTCATTAGCAGGCACTTGAGTTCATTCAACTCTTAGTTTCTCTCTCAGTGAAGGATTGAATAGTTAGTAAAAAGAGGGACCCAGTCCTGTGAGAAATCCTTAAGTCTTGACAAGTTCACCCTTCACTAGTTTCCAAGTGAGATATTCAGAAGCTGTGTGTGTGTGTGTGTGTGTGTGTGTGTGTGTGTGTGTGTGTGTAGGGGGTAGGGGATAGTGGTGGCAGTAGCCATGTGTATCTCCAAAAAAACAGCATTTCTTTTCTCTTCCTCACTGCCTGCTCCTCATCCCTGTTCACTTCTCTCCATCTTCGCTGCTGCCCCTCTAGCTCACAGTACCATCCTCTCTTGTCTGGAGAGCCTTGAAGAGCATCCACTCCTACTCACCCTCAATCTCAGCATCGTGTCCTTAAGAAGCCCCTTCCTGACCTCCACCCCACTCTCAAGCGGTTCCTTCGTTCTAGGTTCCCATAGGACTTGTTTCATTTTTCAGAGACATACGCCCTTCCCTTTGCTCTTAGATACTCAGGATGGTGAATATTTGATTGAAGGTCATCTCCCTGATTAAACTGTAAGCTCCATGAAGTGAGACCTACCTGTTGGGGTACCCCAGCATATCCTTGGAAGGTTGCACTGGGTTTGGTCCATGGCAGGTGTCCCTCCTCTTCCTGTAACTCACACCCATCCACAGGATGGGTGTAATGCCTTTTTCCATGCGGTGACTTTTTAAATATTCAAGAATAGTTCACATGCCCCCTCCCATAAAACTTCTCAATGTCAAAAAGCCTCAGATGAGAGTTCTGGCCTTTTCTCAGAAATGCAACATTAAAATGGTGAAAGCTCTCAGATGAGGCTGAATTAAGGGGACCAAAGACTTCCCACGCCATGCTACCTTTTCAATAGGTCCCGCTGATTTTACTGAATCCACAGAGGCACGTGTTCTGCTCCTCAAACACAAGAAGTTGTGGTTCTAGAGCTGTCGGTGATGCCGTGCAGGGCAGGAGGCCCCCTTAGGGGTGAGGACCAGCAGATCATGAGAAGCTACAAGGAAAGCCTGCTCAGCCACCTGCTTCCCAGAACTGATGGTCCCCAGTGTGCCGTCAGATTTTTCTTGTCCAGCTCACCTGGAACCAAAACTTGAAGAACTATAGGGTCATAAGGAGAAATGTGGAAGTTCCTGGGGGCCTCTGGGAGGAAGGGAGGAAAGGAAGCCCTGCTGTGCAGAGTTCCCAGCCTGTGAGATGGATTGGGGCCGAAGGCAGCCCTTCCTCCCTGGCTGACTCAGACCTGGATCTATTCCCAAGAGGAAGCTGGCTCTGACCATAGCCTCTCTGGCCCCAGCTCCAGGGAGGAAAAAGAAGGGGCTGTCCCTGTCTCCAGGCAGCTGCACCAACAGCTCCTCTGCTCTGGAGCTCTGAGTTCCCCTACCAGGGAGCGACTCTGGGACATGCCATTCCGTGGGTGTCTGCTGCCTGCCTTCCCGGGGAACAGACCCTTGAGCTGCCTGCCCATACTCCAGGCAAAACTTGACCACTGCCTACCAAAGAGTCTGCGAAAGAGCCCAAATCACACCACTTCTCTGGGTCCTTCTAACTGCACTCCAACCGAGTCTGAAGCCCCAAAGGCCAAGCATGTATCCTCAGCCCCTTAGATTTATTTAGCCGAAGGTTTGTTTCTGTACGTTTCCTTCATCATCTTTACTTGGTGTTTTGAATTCAAAATGAACATATCTTCATCATGAAGACGTCAAACCTTACAGAAATAAATACTGTAGAAAGTGTAAGTCTTCTATTTTCTGCTCTTCCCCATGAAGGTAACAAGCATTAATAGTTCTGTGTCTATTCTCCCAGATCTTATTTCTATGCATATACTCATAACGAAAGGGGTTTCATTACATTTAACATTTTGCAATCTACCTTTTCTACTTAATAAATACTTGGAACCTTTCCATGCTATTATATTATAGTCTGGATGGTAAACCATCTCAGTATTTTAAACAGCTTCTATAAATGGATTTTGCACGCTCTCTCTAGCAATTAGAAAACCAGTATCGTGAGCGTCCTTGCCTCTTTGTGCCTTTGGATGAGCACTTGGGTTGTTTCCGACCCTTTTCTATTACTGGCACGCTGCACTCACCCAGCTGGTGCCTCTGCCTCCGTGTCTGCGTGCGCATGTTACTGTGGGACAGATTTCTCAAAGTAAAAGCTGGGTTAAAGGATAGGTGCTTCTTTAGTCTTGGAACATATTGCCAAATTGAGCTCTAAAAAGGTTGTGCAAAGTTTTACTCCTACTGGCAGTGTATGAATCAGCCGGTTGCGCTTTGATGTTGCCCTTGGCTTTATTGAAGGACGTGCTAAGACACAGCTAAGACATGGACTCCGTTTCTGCACTTGCCGTGGGATTTATGCTCAGCACTGTATGGGCGGCATCACTCAGCACCTGCCTTAAAGTCCCACTTGAAGCTGCACATGAACAATGAGATGGTCCAAGGAAGCTTCTGAGAAGCCCTTAGAGACAGACAGAGGTAGGATGGAGGTGAGCAGAGAGATAGCAGGGGAGACCCCTGTGTCCTCTCTCTTACTTAAGGAGCATATCCTCTTTTCTTAGTGGGTGTTCTGTATTCCCTTCTGCTCCCTCCCCCTGCCCCCCCCCCACACTCACATCTCCCAGTGTCCTGTGCCCTGGACTCCATCAGTTGTCCAGATAAATGATCCCTGGCTCCCTGCAGATCCCATTACGTCCCAGGCTGGCCCTGCAGGTGGACAGCCATGCAGTGAGCTTATCATACAGTGTGACTGTCAGGTTCTGGGAAGAAATGGCATCTCTGTGGGTTAAGAGCTCAGCTGCCTTGCGAATCATTCTGTCTTTAAAACCCTGCACTGCTCTGTCTACTCAGCCTGCTCCTCTTTGTACAAAGCAGGACTGCTGTGGGAAGAATGGGCATTGGATCCACGTGACTAGAAATGATTAGAAAAAGAAACAAAGTCCAAGCCCACACTGCCGCTTTGGCTATAAGCTTGAGTTAGTCACTACAGGACAAGAAAGCCTGGAAAGCAATAACTAATGACAAATAATAGTTAACACTTATTCAGTTCTTACCTACAACTTTAAATGTGTGTGTGTATATGTGTGTGTGTGTATATGTATTTTTTTTTACTTAATTTTCTCATCAATCTTACGAGGTGTGACTTATTTTCTCAGTCTACTGTGAGTTAACCAGGCAGTCTACTCCCTCAGCGCACTGTTCTGAGCTCTCCTATTCACACAACGAGTCTTGTGTTTTATAGAGCATGCCAAATATATCATCTCATTTGATGTTCAAGCAAAGCAGTGCTGGGAAAACAGGTATTCATGTACTCATTTGACAGGTGGGGAAACTGAGGCCTGAATATGCACCTTGTCTCTAGCACCATCCCCATGGGTGCGGTAGGGCTGGATTGGAAGCAAGTTCCTTGACTTTGGGGTTTCTCACACGACACCCCAATGGAGTGCCTATCCTTATTAGGCCTCAGGTATTTCCTTAAAGCACAGGGTTTTCTCAAAGCTTGAAGCACTGGGCCCTGAGCCATCACAGGTGGCTCCCAGCCAGGTGACAGGGTCTGTAGACAAGCTTGGTCTCTGCCTGCAGCCTTCCTCAGGCAATTATTTTCAGAAGCCATTGACATCTTGGTTGGCTAGAGAGCCTGGCTCTCACCCACTGCCCGGGAATTGAACTGCTCATTGGTCCATGGGTTTATGAGTGTCAGCTGCTTTTTCTCATTACCACTTTCAATTAACTCATTGTGCTGAGCCCCAGCTAACAGGCACCCTTGAGAGTCATTTATATTAATGTGGGGGCCCTGGTTTCTTTTTCTTTTCTCTTCTCTTTTTTTTTTAAGAAGAAAAATTCAGGTTTTGTGAAGTGAACAATTAGAAACATCAGGGCTAGAGCCCCTGGTTGTGGGCCCAGGACAGAAGGGGCACACATTTCCCACAGCGAGTCTGCCAGGATGAGGCACCCTGGCTACCCAGAGAAATGGAACACATCCCTCAAAGCCCAGAGCAGTCTTTCTTCTTGGAAGCAGCCGAGGCTACAGGACAAAGATGCAGGTGCTGTGGGGCTTGCTGAAGAAGGCACCATCCTGCCCCATCCCTAAGGAACACATTGACAGTCTGCCATTACAGAAGGAAGAGAACTGGAAGAAAACAGAAGCTTAGTAAATATCTGCTACATGCTAAGTGTGAGAGGCTTCATTTCACACAATCTCCATGGCAACTATATTCAATAAGAACGATTATCCCCATTTTATAGGTAAGGAAACTGAGGCACAGAGACGGGCAGCGACTTGACCGAAGTCACACATCAAGGAATGGTGGAGTGAGGATTTATGCCAGTAAACACAGACATACATGGGGAAAGCAGGGGGTGGGGAGGGTGGGGCCACGGGGCGTTGGGCAATTGAGTGAAAATTTCTTAAAAGCCCATTTTAAAGTTTTCCCATGATAACCCGCCTGCTTTTCATGCATTTTTTTGGGAAACACTTGCTCCTTATTGCCTGTGGATAACCCAAGGGTCCTGACTTGAAAACCAGGGTCTTTTCTGGGTAGGCTTCCTCTTAAGTTTTTATAAAGAAAGGCTTCTGCTTCTCTTTCCCTCCAAGTGTCCCCGTCATCCCTGGTGCTATTGCCTGGCTGGGGGTTGTAGATCAGAGTGACCCTGAGCAGGAGACCCAACAACCATTCCAAGAACAGAAGGACAGGGGCAAGAGTAGGCGTCAAGCCCAGGTCTGTGACTGCCACCCTCCTTTCCCAGAAACATCTCAGGGGAGGTGTAAGTACGTAGACCCAAGAGTGAGCTCTGGAGCTGGGGTACGCCACTCCGCCATCAACCAAGGGACCTGCGGCAAGTCCTTCCCACTCAGGCAGAGCCTCAGTTTCTCTACCTGGAGAGGGGAGGAACTGGACCAGCTGTCCTCTCAGCTCTCTCCCCTCTGCTTTGTGTCAGAGAAGATCTGGGTCTCTTATTACTCTGGAAGCTGCAAAAGCTGCCTTACCTATCATTTTGTCCACACCCAGATACTTTGATGGTAACAGAATTTGCATTTATTTCCCTTTACATGTTATTTTGGGCTGTGAATTTAATTATCTCTGTCTTTGATCAAGGCCACCAATTCTTCATTGAATCTGAATTTGGTGATAGACCAAGTGATTCCGAGAGCTGAACAGCTACCCGGCCCACCTGCACCCCCTTCAACAGCCAACAACACTGGACTCACTGAACAGGGCATACAAATACTCAGCACGTTTGCAGCAATGTGCAGGCTACGTTTGTTTCTCCTCTGGAGGGTGTTCATGTGCATGAGCTAAAGGAGATGGAGCGTGAAGAAGCTGAAAGATCTAACGGAGAGGAAAGGCCGGAAGTTTACAGGGAAGATGGCTAATCCTTGCCAATGGGGTGAAAAAGTCAGACATCTGGTTGCTGGTTGTGCTTCCTGCTGAAATTCAGGGCAAAAGGTCCCGTACAAGTTTGGGTCTGGGAGGGAGGAGAATAAAGAGAGTAGGAGGGTAAATGTGAGACAGAAATCCTGCAGCCGGGGGAGGGAGCAGGGGCAGGCGAAAACAACCATTCCTATATTCTTTCGGCTCAAATCTTCTTCCAAGAGTGGAAAGGAGGTTTGGCACAATATTCAAAGCAATCCAGCTTCTGGGGAGTGAGCAGTATCTAAGGGGCCCCGACAGGCTTGCCCTTGGCCCAACTCTGCGTTTTCAGGAGGAGCCGCAGGGCTGTGATCCAAAGTCCTGCCAGATAATAGCGAGGCTGGGAGTGAACCTGGGATTCTTCATTAACAGTGCAAATTAGTGAGGAGAATAAACAGATAGCCGGATGCCTCATGTGCGCCCCTGGTTAGGATAACCCCTTACATCTTCACAACACGTGCGCTTTATGCTTTTACAAAAGACAGTCACTGCCCTACATCTGACTCGCATCACCCATCCTGGTGAGGGACCAGCAGATCAGGCCTGGGATAGTAATTCCCATTTCACAGAAGAACAAACAGGCTCGGAAAAGAGAAGCGCAGCTGACCATTGAACAACACGGGCTTCAACTGTGCGAGTCCATTTATACATGGAATTTGGGGTTTTTTTTTCAGTAAAGGTACAGTCAGTCCTCCACTGTATCCCCTGGTTTTTCACCAGAGGATTCAACCAATGCAGTTCAAGAAACGACTGTAATTCGACCCACATTGCACAGCCTCATGAGGCCCCAATTAGGCTTCCAGGCCCAGACTTTTCCCTTCAACACCTTATGGCACCAGGAATTGTGTAGAAGCCTGAGCCGTGTGTGTGGGCACCTGTAGCGTTCTGTCCAAGCTGGTGCTTCTGGGCCACAGAATGTAGAACCAGGTCTTTGTAACTGGGAACTCCCAAAGCATGTGGTAATGACCGCTGGTCCAGTGCCTATCTGTGATACAACCCACCAATCGAACTGTAATGTCAGTTTTCCTAGAAGTGAACTTCGGTCACTAGCTCTTGATTTATTAACACTGTTGAAACAATACCACACAATGATTTCAACTTCTTATATGTTTCAACAGCTTCATAACACAATATCAGGGGAAACAGTGATTTTACGTTTGAACCTCCAAACAAAAGTGGCCTTCCTTCCCTCCTTCTGTTCATCACTCAACAGATATTTGTTGAGCACTGTGCCTGGTGCTGGGGATACAGCAGGGAGCCAAACAGCCACGAACTTTGGCTTCGTGACAATACACAAATTAACATGTTAGAAAAACATAACGATGTCTCTTCATACATGCCTAGAAAAAAGGGAAAGTGCCATGCACAAAAAATTTGAGAGGAGGACCTGTATTCAAGATGGGGAAGGAGGTCAGGATGCCAGGAGGCCAGGGGGGAGCACGCACTGAGCAAAGGAAGCGCAAAGGCCCTGAGACAGGCTAGAGTGTGATGGGGCATGGGAACGCCAGAAGGAAACAGGGTGACTTGAGCTCCTGGGAGACTCTGACGGGGGCTGCTCAACGAACAGGCGCATTCAGCAACACGTTTTGGAGGATGCTTTCACTAGGAACCTCCGTTTTCTCACCTGTAAAGTATGGAGAGTGATACGAACCATGTTGGATGTTGGAAGGATCAGGTTCCAGTCCAGTAAAATGGAGCTCCTAAACGGCGCTATGCAAAGGGGCCTGGATCGTGTTACCAGATTTGCCTCATGGTCGTGCTCACTGGTCTTCCTCGGTGGTGGTTGGAGCACTTGGCTTTGGGTTTCTCCAACCATGACTGTGTTAAATGATCTGTAAACTAACACTTGAGAGGTAGCGCTGCAAAAGGACAGAGCAGAGCTTTGGTCCCGGCATGACTTCACCCTCCTATTTACTGTCTGCAAGCATTCGGTGCTAATGGTAGGTGTCCAGCTTAATAATATACAAGGCTGGCCTTTGTAGGTAGGGGGAAAGTGCTTCCTTTTCTCATATCGCTCCTGCCACCATATTTAGGAGACATTTTGAAAACTTAGGAGACAGATCGAGATGAGTAGAGATAGTTATCTTCTCAATCGTGTGCTGTCAGGATGCCCCCCCCTCCTTTGAGCCCCATTCCTTTCAGAATCATGGGATCGTGGGTGGTTGGTATTACTAATGTAGGAGTGCTTTCTTTTTTTTCTAAGAGTTACATTATATTTTTATATCATGTTTCATAGTTTACAAAACGCTTTGATGAAACTTATTTGAGGGCCTGACAACCCTGAGAGATAGGCAACCTGTCAAGTTCTAGCTTACCACCCTGTTTGTCATCATACTTTCTTTTTTGACTTTCATCACTTCTAGAAGGTAAACCCGAGAATACCTGTCCATCTTGTGCACTGCTGTGTACACGGCACCTAAACATATACCTCGCCCACCGGAAGTAATCACTAACTATGAGTTCCATGAGTTAATTAATGAATCTTCTTTCATAGATGGGGCGACTGAGGATTAGCAAAGTGTAGCGACTTTCCCAGGTTCAGGCAGGTGTTAGATAGTAGGGCCAGGATGAGAAATCAGATCTTTGGATTTCTCATCTAGGACTCTTTCTGGGATACTAGCCCTCTTCCCATGGTATATTCATAAGCTCAGAAATCTATGAAATATATTATGTATCTGAACTATCTGAAATGGCTATCCTAATAGCCTACTCTTACAATCAACTTGATTTTTTTTTTCTAAACAAAGGTGGATTAGAAACTCTAATGTGGGATGGAGCAGTAGGGGAAGGCCACAGGCTAACTTCAAGGGACAGGCAGAAAGGCTGAGAAGCAGGCCTGCAGCTCCGAAGGGTTGACTGGCTGGGGCCATTTACTGTGAGGGAAAACTGCGCCACACATCGTGATAGCTCTCGACAAAGAGCATCCCTGCATCACAGCATTTGATGAAACTTTCTGGAAAATTCCAAGTCAGGAAAGACATGCCACAAACTGTAAGAGTGTTTACCTGGAAAACAGGAGAAGGCTGGGCAGACGTCCACCGTCGACTTTATAGATTCCTGCATTGTTTATGTTTGTACAGTGAGGTATATTAAGCATAACAAAAGCCAAAGCACTCACTATATTTAATATGTCCTATTTAATAAGCCTGGAAAATATGCACTTCAGTCGAGAATGTTTCCATAAAAAATAATTAAGGTTTAGGAAAATAATTAAGATGTAAAGGAAAGGATCATTTTCACTGGCAGGTCCAGTCGCCGCTATGAAATAATAATGTTTAACATATACTGAAAGCCTGTGACATGCCAGGCTCTATGCTAACCACTACTTACTTATCGCACGGGCCTCTCATGACAACCCTTTTTATTGCCCCAATTTGACGTGAGAGCTGGGCTCATAGGGTTAAGATACTCGCACACAGGAAAGCTATAGAGCTTGGCCCCAAGCCCAGACCTTTCTAACATCAAAGTTCAAGTTCTTAAACAAATGCCCCGAACTACTTTGTTTTTTTTGTGTGAATGCTGTGTGAAAGGGGTTGTGGCCCATTAGAGGTTCGGAAAAGTGTCTCCATTCTACAAAACAGCATGCCTTCAACAATTCTTACCCTGCTCCCTGCTGGTTACAGATGTTAATTAAAACAAAAACCCCTCTCTCTTCCAGCTGCCCACTCCCCTCTCCCCCCCAAACTTGAAGCCCCTAGTACCAGCTCACCCCATCCCAGAAAAACACAGCTATGTGCTTGTGAACAAAGGGCGCTCACCCCATCTTCAGTTGACTTAACTTGTAATAATTCTAATGTATCCTCAAAAATGTTGCTTATCTCCTTATCTAATTGACGTTTACAAAGAAGCATATGAAAGTGGCAAGATATTTCCCTTTGGATCCAAGAAAGAATTTGGACACTGGAGCCATGAGTTCCTCAGGGATTTGAGTTGCATCTTTAGAGTGGAATGTGACATCTTGAAATATGGAGATGATTGTCATGGGGAAAAGTTTTGCTTACTGAGACAAATACACTAAAAAACGAAGGTAAATTTTGAGTATTTTATAATTAAGCCACTTGCTTTACATCTTTAAAATATACCCTTGATCTGACAGTATAGGCTCGGGAGAGGGAACTTGGCTTCTGTTAGATCCATCTGGATGGAAAAGGTTTAGAAAAGACATCTACAGCTCGCACACCAGGAGCAGTAGCTTATAGCCAGGAGGCAGGAACCAGACCCAACCTAGAACAAGGTGATGAACCTCTCTAAATGTCATCAGTTTCCCCCTCTATAAAACAAACACAAGTAAAGGCTGTATCAAATAGGAGTATAAAATGAAATTAAACATGTAAAAGCACTTACGTATTGCTAGCACAAAGTAAATTCTCAATACAAACATTAGTTATTATTACTGTCTCACCGAAGTGTCAAATATTGAATACATCACACAAATTGTCACAATATGGTCGAGATAAATGCCGCAAAGTGTAAGGTGCCAATAAAAAATTATAACAGGAGGACTTAACCTAGCCTGGGTGGTCAGAGAGAACTTGGAAGAAATGAAGGTAAAACTAAAATGGAAAGGATAAGAATCTTTCCAATGGGAGGCCAGTATTATTCAAACTGTGCTTGGCAATAACCAGAACTGCCTTTGGTACTCAGGGATTATAACGTTTTTAAAAAGTCTGCAAATGTAAACAGCAAATATTTATATGTCAATACTGTTTTATATTTGTATAACTTTGATTATGAATGGGGTTAAATATGTGTTCAAATATTTATTGGTCATGTGAGTCTTTGTTTAATTATTTTGTTTTATGATCTTTGCTCAAGTTTTTTATTGGAGGGGTAGTCTGTATTTTTCTTGTTTTTAAAAGCTCTTTATTTATTAAATATATTAACCCTCTGTCATATTTATCATAGAAATTTTTCCAAATTTGTAATTGATCTCAATTTTGTGACGTTCTTTAAACTTAAAAAAGTATATATTCAAGTCTATTAATATTTTGATAAATATAATTGCTATTGCTGATTGTTTGTCTGTTTAGAGATTTCTTGCCCTTAACGTCAGATAAACATTCGCTTGTGTTTTTTCTTTTCTGGTTTTATTTTTGATTTGCATACTCATAAAAAAAATTTTAGTCTCTGCAATGTTTCAATTATGTTTTATTGGTTCTACACCCACTTATTTTGATTCTTACTGAAGATAGCCTGTATACTTCTTGGAACTAGTCTCTATTATTTATCCTCCAAGTAGGTCATTTCCTTTCTTATAATCTTTATTGCTTTTCCCATTTCCTTTACATTTTGTACAGACTGCTAAAGTTTATCCTCCATGTCAATGATTTAATTTTCTGGGCATTTAGTTTTTTATTGCCTCTAATTCAGATGATTTTAATCTTGCCATGAATATATGAGTTCTCTTATCTTCCTTATATTCCTTTTCATCTCATCTTGTTTTTTTCTTCATGATTTTCTGCTTCTATTTCATAGAAGCTAAGTTTAATGGAGGTGCCAGTTTTCTAAAATTTTCTTCTGGGTTTTGCCATAAATCATTTTCATCGTTACATTCTTCCTGTGAACTTTTAAGATGTTATTTGTTCCTGTCTTCTTCACTAGGGTTTTAGCTGTCCCTGGTCAGGTTCCCCCTTCTCCAGTTGGTTCTGCACAAAGAGAGAGCTAACTATGGGGCAGGTGAGTGGGTCAATTGCTCTGCCCCACTTATCATGAATTCACCAGCAGAGCAGGTGACTACAGTAGCTCATGACCCAATTCCCAATGTCCAATAGGAATAACTCATGGATTTCACAGACCCTTTCTTCAAAAAAAAAAAATCTTACTTGGAACTCCAACATAAAAATCCATAAAATCCTAACAAGCTTGATTGAAATGAGGGGAAAAGGCCCACAATATCACCCTTCCCATGTGCCTCTCCTGTCTGAAGGTGAATTTTCTCCTTCTCCCCAGATCCTGGCTCTTTGATGGGTTGAACTGATGGGACAAATGAGAAATGCAAACCCTCATCCGATGCTATTATGAAGATTTCTTCTCTCTTCCTTAGTCTCAAAGCACTGATTTTGGGACCTCAGCCCTTTAAAAGTCCCAATACCATCCCTTTCTGTGTTGCCCATCCCCAACGTTCCTGCCATCCCTATTTCTGTGATTTGCAGTCTCTGGATCAATGTAGAACATGGAGAATCGGAGGGAATGGAAAATGATCATCCTTAGAGCTCCTCAAAAGCAATCTCCCCAAGAGGGGTAAAAAATGGAAGAGATTGCTAAATATTCTTTCTGCCTTCTTTCTAAGCAGCGGGGATGCTCTGTTTCATGGGTGAAGCGGGATTGTCACCATCTCCCCCCCTCTATCCTACTCCATTAGCTCTTTATTTGGTGGAAATTGTTCCCAAATTCAGTACCCAGGTTAGCCTTCAGGCAACGTGAGTCTTGAGCCTCTTCTGTACCTTCATGAATATTTTGGTGGGAAACTAGGAGTAGGGGCTGGTGTGAGGCTGCTTGCTTGTATTTAAAACTGCAAATTCCAAGGAAATGATTCATCTGGGGGCCATGGGCACCACAGGATGCTCCTGCCTCAGCTATAGACGTGGTCTTACGTTTATACATATTTAAATTTCTCTTTATATTTATTTTTATAAATGCCAACCACTCAAATGCTGACTTCTCGTAGTTTATAAGATATCCAATATATCATAATTTATATTGGGAGGATATACTCAGACATTCTTACCAACAGAGGTAGTTGTGATTAAAACATCACGTGGGAAAAAACAGTATGGACACCACTGGCCTGTAAGACGCTCTGGCCCCTCTGGCCCAGAAGGTTTAAGTGGCCCCTGTCTCCCTCCTTCATCACACCCTCTGGGCCCAGGCCCAGGAGAAGAAGAGACGGGCACCTGGGCAGCATCTCTCCTGCCCTAGACTCCCAGCCTAGCTCCTGCCCCACCCAGGGCTCAGACACAGGTGTGAGGGTCCCCCTTTCTTTCCAGTTTGCTACAGCCATGACCTTGCTTTAGGATATTATGTTCTGTTCCAGAGTCCAACAGAGTCAGCATTTAGCTAATGAGCACCATATTATCGAGAATGTAAAAGACCCCATTGTTTCCAACCCCACTCCCCTCCACCCCCTTTATGGAGGAACATGGCTTCCTGAGGTAAATTAATTTGCGGAAGGAGTCAGAATAACCAATTGTTTTACAATGAGCAACCCTTTATGCCAGCCATGCACAGAGTGGGGATCAGGGAAACCATGACACGGTATATTTTTCAACTTAGGACTTTTCAAAAAAAAAAATTCTGAAAGGTTTTATTAAGGTATTCAAGCTATGAACTCTAAATGGTTCTAAAACTCTCCCCTGCATTCTTCTTCATGCCCTTGGAATATCTTTGGAAGGGATGCAAGTGTTAGGGCACTAGAAAAAAAGAAAACAGCACATCAGGTTGGTGGAACAGGCCTGCCTGCCCTTGTCAGGCAGAGAGTTGAGAGATCACAGAAGCATCTGGCAGTGAACCTGGGCAAGGCTTCCAAAGAGAAGAGTCGCTAAGAAGGGAGATTTATCAGATAGAAAAACGATGCGTGCGAGCATGCGCACGTGCATGTGCACGTGTATATGAAATGTTTTATGAACTAGTAGTTTTTTGTATTATAAAAGTAATTCATCCTCAGGGTAAAAATTTAAACAGTACAGAAGGGACTAGGTGAGCTGGATTCTATAAACTGTCATAAAGCCAGACATATATATAAATAGTCATACAATGTTTGCCTCCAAATTATGCCTTTTATTTAAAAATGGGGGAGAGATTCTTTTATAACATATTCAAACTAATCTAAACAGTTTTCAAAAGCCACCCTAAATCTTCCTTTTCTCATCTTCTTTGAATACTTGTGGAAGATAAACCATTTTTCAAATAAAACACAATTGAGGTAATAGAGCAGATGAAACATTTAAAAATAGGACTATGAAAGCCTGACACTTAGTAGACACTTAGCAAATATTGGAATATTTGTTTGTGAAATAAAACTATAATGCCTGTCTTCCAAGCCTGCTTCTCTATTGGAGCCATCAATTCTCAGAGCTCTCCAATAGTTTTCAAATAAAACAATAGAAAGTTTATGTTGTTTGCAATAAAGAAGCTTAATGACTATCCAGAATCATTTCTCCTCCCCGTGCACCATCTTCTCACAGAAATATCTACGTACATATATAAAGAACTATATGACTATTTCATTAGAACGTTAGACAACCAGACTATTGGGCAGTGATTCGAGACATCAGGAGGACTCTCTACCAATGATAGCCTGGATAAAGCCCATAGGTCGCTTGCTGGGGACATGGGTAGGAAAAAACGGTAAGGGGGATTTCTATCTGCCCTCAGGGTGGTCCACCCCTTGTAGAGGTCACCTTCCCTAACTAAAGAGAGGAGCCAGCCCACTGCCAACCCCAGCACAGGCACGGCTTTCTAGGTATTCAACCGAAAGAAAATTGGTGTCCTACAAAGGAACTGAAATCAGGCTGATGTCAAACTTTCCCTTCACAATACTACACAGCAGAAGACAATGGAGCAAAACCATCAATGTTTTGAGGAAAGAAATTTCACAGCCATTTTAAGGAGGGAAGCCAAGTCCCCAACAGGTACTATGCACCTTTGGAGATGGCAGTTCTAACTTAGAAAGGACAAAAAAAAATCTCAAAATGAAAACTTTAAAGATATGACCTGAAACCTGCAAACATATAGTTTAAAAAACTAACCACCAAACTAGAAAAGGAGAACAATTATTGCTTAGAAGGGAACGTGTGTTCCAGAAAATCAAATGAGGGAAGCATTACAACCAGAGGCAAAAACCAACGTAATGCAAATTATGGGCGCAAGATAATATTCCTAAAGGGTAGTTCTTGGGGATCTGGTGTGCAGCTAGTAGGAGATCCTAAGGCAAAAGGAGAAAAACAATTAAAGAAATGGTGAAAGAAAACTTTCAGCTGTGGAACAACTTGCATTGTAGGTCTAAAGGGCTCATTAACTTCCAAGTAGCACCAAAAAAAAATCCCCAAACTAATTCTATCTAGGTGAAGTTTCTCAAACTCAAAGTTAAAGAGAAAACTCAACATGTTTCTAGGCACAGAAAAAGCTTACTTACAGAGGAAAACTAACTAGATTGGTATTCTCAGCTGCAACAATGGAAACTAGAAGACAGTGAAACAGTCATCCTGGATATTTTTTGTTAATTTTTTTATTGGGGAACAGTATGTTTTCCCAGGACCCATCAGCTCCAAGTCAAGTAGCTGTCTTCGATCTAGTTGTGGAGGGCGCAGCTCAGTGGCCCATGTGGTACTCGAACCGGCAATTTTGGTGTTATGAGCACTTTGCTCTAACCACTTGAGCTAACCGGTTGCCCCTCACCCTAGATTTTGAAAGAAAAGGACTATATCTCAAGAATCATATTGGGTTGTTGGAAAAGTCATGATGTATTTTTTCTATGTTTTTTGTTGCAAAAATGCGTCATGACTTTTCTGACAACCCAATATATCCAGCCAAGTTATCGTTCATATGTAAAGACTATTTTCCTGGATATGCAAGGACTCAGAAAGCACACTAGTGTTTTCTGGGGAAAAGTACTGTAGGTTAAATTTAAATCAGGGGGCCATCCTACTGGCTCAGTTGGTTAAGAGTGTGAGCTCTGAGCAACAGGGTTGCTGGTTTGATTCCCACATGGGCCAATGAGCTGCACCTGAGCTGAGCTGCCAACAGGTGGCAGGATGGCTCAGCTGGTGAGAGCACTGGCTCCTAACAACAAGGTTTCCGGTTCAACTCCCACTTGAGATGGTGGGCTACACCCGCCCGCAACTAAGATTAAACACAACACCTTGAACTGGGAGGCTGCAAGCTGCCAACGGACAGCCAGATGGCGACTGGACTTGGAGCTGAGCTAGACTGAAGGACAACTTGGCTGTTTCCCTTTCCCAATTCCCCAATAAAAAAAAAAAATCTTAAAAAAAAAAAGATCACAAGGTAAGGTAAGCTGAAAAGTACAAAAAACATTTGGGAACATGAGCATTGTAATGTCTGTGGGTGAATCTAAAACCAAATGATGAGAATGTGATGGGGATACTGGTATCAGTGATAAATATTTTAAAAGATGGGCAGGAGCAAAAGCTTTTGGATGAGGTTTACAAAAAGGAATGTTAACTAAAGTTTCATGTGGGACATCCCATTAGAGGAGTAGCAGTTTAGATTTCTTTGGACAAAATTAAAAGTTAATACTATTGGGGTTAAATTCTCCTACCAAAGACTACAAAAAAGGAAAACAAAGCCAATGAAAAACATATATGTCTATGTGCATATGTGTACGTATATGACTTATAGGATATACAGCAAAATAGTAACAACGGATGGGAGGTTTATGGGTAACTTATTTCTTCTTTTGTTAACTTAGAAAAATAATGGAACAATAAAATTCTACAGTGGAGGCTGTGCAAGTTTCATACCCTTTAGGTACTAGGGGTCTGTTTTGGTCTGCCAGTCCCTTTTTTGGGAAATGACCCCTCTGGAATTCCATCCTCCTGTTTTCTGATCCACAAGGTTTGAGTGAGACTGACCCCGGGCAATCGGACTGCTCTGTCCTCCTGGCAATTAGTTCAGGGATGGGGATATGATCCAAGTGGAGAATCAGAGTTCACGTAATAATCTTGCTCTTTTATCTGAAGTAGCATGAGGCCATCTTTAACTAAGCCTCGCCAGAGTAAATCAGTAAGGAGAGAGAAGGAAAGAGAGGAACAGAGAGGGCCAGAAAGACCGAAAGAGACAGACAACTGATGACAAGTTTGAACCTCTCTACCCTGCTCATTTACTCCTTAGGTTCCCTAGGTGTTTGAGTCAAGACATTTCTCTTTTTAACTTAAGCTCATGTGAGTGGGTGTCTGTCACTGTTAACTGAAAGAATCGTGACTAAGGCAACGTCCCAGCCCCTGTACGTTCAGGACACGTTTACTAACATGGGCTGTCTGGGTTTACGTTAATGCTTTCCCTTGCCAGTATGATATGATTTCAGCCCAAGATAAATTGTTCTACGAAAGCAACTGCCATTCTCTCTCCCCTTATGAAAACAGAGAGCTTTGCAGGTTCCTCCTCTTACCAAGTGGTTTGTCTGTTCTGCCAAAGGGTATTCTTTTGGGATGGTTCCACTGCCCTCCTCAGTCCCCAAATCTTCATCGGCACTTCTTAAACAGACACCCTTGTTCACAGAAAATCTGCCTCTACAACCACTGTCCAGCCTCATCCTCTCTCACTTCCCCCTCCCTACTGAACTCCAGACAACGTGTTTTGTTTTGTTTTCTTTCTTGACCTCAGAAATGCCAAACTTTGACCTTACCCCAAGGCCTTCACCCATGCTGTTCCCCCTGCCTGGAGCTTTCTTTCTTCTGAGCCTCTCTCCTTCCTTTGCGTGGCTGCCTCTTCAGGTGTCCGCTTAAATATCACTTATAATATTCCTACTTCCTTGACAATCCAATCGAAGACCTGACATCAACTTTCATTTTACTCTTTACTTTTCTTTCTTAGCATTTACCACAAAACATAATTATGCAGTTAGCTGTATTTTTTGTAATTTTTGTAATCATATGTGTAATATCTCTTTCTTTCCCTAGATGATAAGCCCCGTAACGGCAGGGTTCATTTTATCCATGGCTCTATCTCCAGTATCCAGAACAGTCCTGACCCATGGTTGGCCCTCCCTAGATAGTAGTTGAATGGATGAGTTCAGGTTCATGACCAGCCATTAATACACTGGACAGTTCCTGGAACAAGTCAGAAGGAGGCCTGTTTTCAGGGACAGGGCATCTCTTATGAGGCTTGCCAATGAGACACTGCATAGATTAATGGCCTTTGCATTGACTTCAGCACAATAATCCAAAAAGACTCAGGAAGAATTTCCAGGAAAGCCCTGGAGTCTGGAGAGCAAAT
The DNA here is from genome assembly GCF_001890085.2 of Hipposideros armiger. Taxonomy (NCBI): domain Eukaryota; kingdom Metazoa; phylum Chordata; class Mammalia; order Chiroptera; family Hipposideridae; genus Hipposideros; species Hipposideros armiger. The sequence continues at coordinate 344,556 of NW_017731416.1, forward strand.
GGGTGGCATGGCGCTGGCAGGGTTCCGTGTTCCCGTTAGGCTCTTGCAGACATCAGCCAGGACTCACCTGCATCTTCTGTACAGAGTATCTCCAGGCCCCCAGTCAGCCAGATTACTGGGAAACTCCTGGCACGATCTAATTTATTTCCACAGCAGGAGGATGGTACCCATCAAATTCAGAGGATGATTTAGAAACACTTGAGCAGCAAAGTTGGAAGAACTGCCTGATGAAGGTATTAAACGCTCAGGTCAAAAGGGAGGAGTGCTTTTACTATTAGAGCCATGGTTTTCAATTTCATGAGCATGTTTGTATTGTTTTGTATTATTTCTCAGACTATAGAGTAATACCAGAGCAAGGACTTTGGAGTCAGCAAGCCCCTGCTACTTACTGTGTAACCTAAAGCAAGCTGCTTAACCTCTCTGGGCCCTGGGTTTTTTTTCTCTCTGAAAATGAAAGATAATATCAGAACCTACCAGAGAGGGTTCTAGTGAATGGGTGGGCATGAAACTGTCATAATCAATACAAAGCACTCAGCACAGTGCCTGACACTTAACGAGCACCCAATACTTGTTAGCTGTTGTTGTGTTATCGTTATTGCTATTGTTGTAGTTATAGGTAAAGTATCTAGAGTGGTGGGTGTCTGGCACATAGCAAATATCAGTTGACTACTGTTACTCTTTTGGGTCCAGCAAAGATAATATTCAAGGATTTAACAAACCTGGCACCAGCCAATCAGAGGGAGGCTAAGCATTAATCTTTTGGTGGTTAATTTCGGGGAAGCAGGAGTACCAGGAGTCAGGTACCACGGGACAGAGGTGTGGGGGGAGGCAGGGACAGTTATAATGGTGGGGGGTCACTTGGGGGGCAGTGGCTAGTTACCAACTAGCTCAGAAGTATTTCTGCATTTAACCCGCAGGGCGGACACCTGAGTGCAAACCAGCTCACCATCAACCTGGAGCCGTATTAAGCTAGATCCTATGGGATCTAACCTCAAGGGCACTGCTGGTTCTCATCCAGTTAGAAAATCACCTCTGAATGCTCGATCTCACCACCAGCGTCACTGTCAGGTTTCTGCCCCTTCTTCTGGACCATTCTTTGGTTACTTCCTGCACAGGAAACCTTCAGCTCCCTCCACGCCCAGTCACTTTGCAGCCTCAACACCCCCACCATCACACTTTACAGGGACTGTCCTGTCCCTGGAAACCCTTCTCAGTCCTCAAGGCTCACTCAGTTCCCTCTCCCCCAACCTTAACAGGCAGAGGTGGGAGTCACCCTCTCCCCCATCAGCAATACAGCAGCCATCTCACTGCCCTTGTCCGTCATCCCCCAACCCCAGCCTGAGACCCTCAGGGACCCTGAATATTTGCTCCATTTCCCACTCTCCACCCAGGGCTGCCAGACCCTCCAGTGGTCAGAGGAGGTAGGGCTGGGCCCGCCTTCCCACCCCGGGTTGACTCCCACTCAGGAAACAGCCGGTCTCTATTTTGAGCAGAGGAGCGTGTCACACCTCCCCAGGCCAGGACACCCACCTACTCCCTTGCCAAGAAAACACACTCCAACTGTGCTTAGCCAATGACCTTTCAGCCCTGGTCTGCAAAAAGCCTTCAGGACCTTTCAAGTTGCCTGAATCATCTGAGCCTCCAAAAAGTAAATCTTACTTTCTCTTTCTTCTCATGCACAATAATAGCTGGGTACTTGGATAGGCCTGGCCTATTGTCTCAACAGCCGTCTGCGTGCAGCCAGAGGCCTGCAGCTGCCGCCCCACTGGGAGCCGCCTGCAGGGAACGTTCCACAAAGAGAAAGAGAACAAGTCCAGCCGTTTCAGGCCTTACATGTCCTGAACCTGGCACTTCTTTGCGTGCAATTTTGGATAGCTGACTTGAGGCCACTGAGCCTCAGTTTTCTAAACTTTTAGTCAAAATATTGTAAATTTGTTAGGAGGGTCAAAAGGGTGACTGTATATATTTGTTAAGAATCTGATTCAAGGCTAGGGTCATGGTGATTGCTACATAAATATTTGCTATTTATAATATTATCCGGTGACTTTTTGAAACCTCTGGGTGTTTAGGCATTTGAGAAAAATGTCTTTTCTCACCCTGTCTTGCACAAACACAGCACACACACACACACACACACACACACACACACACACACACACACTCCAAAAAGGCTATTTGCTCTTCTTTTTCTTACTGTTTAACTTTTAGCCATTGATGTCCTATCTTTATCACTAAGTTTATTCTTAATGTTTGTGGGGCCAAAGGCAGAGTAATAGGAAGGCACATATACTAAACAGCTTTTTCGAAGTACTCGTATAATTCACACACTATAACGTGCGCACAATGGGTTTTGATATATGTATACACCCACGAAACCACCACCACAAACAGTGAACACATCTAATGCTCCTGAAAGATTCCCCCTTTATAGTTCTACCCTCCTATATTTCCCAAGCCCTCACCATCCCCAGGCAACCACTATTCTTCCTGCATTTTTTAGTTTCACATAAATGGAACCATATATTATAGTATGTGCCCCTTTCATTTGGCTTTTCTATCTTAGCATAATTATTTTGAGATCCATCCATGCTAATGCATGTACCAATATTTCCCTTTTACTACTGAGTAGTCTTCTGCTGTACAGATATAACACCGATTATTTTTTTTATTCAAGTTTATTGGGGTGACGATGGTTAGTAAAGTTACATAGGTTTCAAGTATACAATTCTGTAATACATCGTCTATATATCACATTGTGTGTTCACCACCTGAAGTCAGTTCTCCTTCCATCACCACATATTTGATCCCTTTACCCTCATCTACCACCTTTCTCTCTTCCCCTCTAGTAACCACCGAACTATTATCTGTGTCTATGAGTTTCCGTTTCTTCATTTGTTTGTCTTGTTCCTTTGTTGTTTTCAGTTTTATATACCACATATCAGTGAAATCATATGGTTTTTTTACTTTTTCTGACTTATTTTGCTTAGCATAATAATCTCAAACTCCATCCATGTTGTCACAAATGGCACTATTTCATCTTTTCTTATGGCAGAAAGATAACACCGATAGATAACTATTGATAACACTGATTATTTATCCATTGACCTGTTCATGAATATTTGTTTCCTGTTTGGGGCTATTATAAATGAGGGTCTAGGATATTCATGTACAAGATTTTGTTTCTATATATGCTTTTTTTTCTTTGGGTAAATACCTACTAGGGGAATGCCTAGATCATATGATATGTGTACGTTTAGCTTTTGAAGAAACTGCCACTCTGTTCCTTCCACAGTGGTTGGACCATTTTGCATTCTCACCAGCAGTGCATGAGAGCTCCAGTTCTTTCCCGTCTTTGTCAACCCTTGAAATGGTCAGTCTTTTTCATTCTATAATAGCTATTCTACTAAATGTATTAGTGGTAGCTTACTGTGGTTTTAACTTGCATTTCATTAAAGACTACTGATCTGAGAACTTTTTTATCATGTGCTTATTTGTCATCCATATATCTTCTTTGTTGAAATGTCTGTTAAAAACTTCAATCCAGGGGTGGCCGGTTGGCTCAGATGGTTAGAGCACAGTGCTCATAACACCAAGGTTGCCAGTTTGATCCCCGCATGGGCCACGGAGCTGCGCCCTCCACAACTAGATTGAAGACAACTACTTGACTTGGAGCTGATGGGTCCTGGAAAAACACAGAGCTCCCCAACAAAATCCTTAAAAACAAAACCTTCAGTCCATTAAAAAAAAAAGATGTTTATTTTCTTACTATTGAGTTTTGAGGGTCCTTTTATACTTTGTATATAAGCCCTTTATCAGGTATGTGATTGAGAAGATTTTTCTTTCGGTCTGTGGTTTCTTTTATTCTAACAGTATCTTTCAAAAAGCAGAGTTTTACATCTTGATGAAATTCAGTTCATCATTTTGTACCTTTTATGAATCATGTTTTTTGATTCATAAGAAATGAAATTTGTAAGCTAAGAAATCTTTGTCTAACTCTAGCTTAAAAGATTGTCTCCTAGAACTTTTGCGGTTTTTAGGTTTCACATTTAGGTCTATGATCCATCATTTGTTTGGTTGGTTTGTTTGTTTTTATAATTCCATTTTGTATGTGGTGAGAGGTATGGCTCGAACATTTCTTTTTGTTTGTGCATGTGGGTAACCAATTGTTTTAGCCCCATTTGTTGAAAAGACTGTATCTTCTCCACTGAACTGCGTTTGCAACTTTGTCAAGAATTGGTTGTCTGTATATGTGTGGGTCTATTTTTGGAGTCTATTCTGTTCCATTGATCTATTTGTCAATCTTTATGCCAATATCACACTGTCTTGATTATTAGTCTTAAAATCAGGTAGTATTAGCCTTCCAATTTTATTCTTCCTTTTTCAAAGGTGTTTTGGTTAATCTAGGTCCTTTAATTTTTATATGAATTTTAGAACCAGCTTGTCAATTTTTCACAAAAAAAAGCCACATAAGATTCTGACTGAGAGTGTACTGAATTAACAGAACAATTAGGAGATAACAGTACTGAATCTCCCGACCCATGAACAAGGTACTTTTCTCCATTTATTTAGGTTTTTAAAAAGTGTGTCTCAGCAATGTTTAGTCGTTTTCAGCCTAGAGACCGTGCATGCATTTTGTCATATTCATCCCTAAGAATTTCATTAACTTTTTAGTGTTACTGTAAATGGCATTTTAAAAATGTTCTATTTCGGTTGTTTATTGCTATAATGGAAATACAATTCATTTTTGTATGCTGATCTTGTATGCTGCCACCTTATTCAACTTGCTCGTTAGTTATGGTGGCTTTTTGTAGATTCCATCAGATAGTCTTCACAGATGATTATGTCACTGGCTAATAAAAACAGTTTTACTTCTTCCTTTGTGAACTGGATAACCTATTTACTTATTTATTTACTATCTATCTATCTATCTATCTATCTATCTATCTATTTATTTATTTATTTATTTTGACATGCTAAATAAAAGTGGTAAGAGCTGACATCCCCATTTGGTTCTTGATCTTAGGGAGGGAGAGGCAGTTAGTCTTTCACACTTAGGTATGATGGTAGATGTAGGCCTTAGTAGATGTCCATGATTAGGCTGAGGAAGTTCCCTACTGTTCTGAGGTTGCTGAGAATTTTGTTTTCATCAGAAGCAATACTGGATTTTTAAATGCCTTTTTTCTGCATCTGTTGTTGTGATTCCACGTTTTTTTTTGTTTGTTTCATGATTTTTTTTTATTCTGTTACTATTAGTGAACTATGTTGATTGATTTTCAAATGTGAAACCAACATTTCCTGGGATAAACCCTACTTGGTCATGATGTTATTATCCTTTTTATAGATTGTAGGATTCTATCTGCTAAAATTTCATTTAGAATGTTTGCATCTATGATCATGAGGGATATCGGTTTGTGGTTTTCTTGGAATGAGTTTTCCTGGTGTGGTATTAGGGTAATGCTAACCTCTTAAGATGAGTTGGCTTCCCCTGGGGTGTTGTCTGTTCTTGCCCGGAGAAAAAGGCCCACATAGACCCTGGAAGACCCTCAGAGCCATTCTGTCAGGTGACTTAAGTGTTCCAGTTACCTAGAGTATGATCCGGAAGAATTCTGGATATGCATTTTCCCCCCTGCTCCTCGATAATTCCTATTGCACTGTGGAGAGCGCTGCAGACAGGGCTCCTTAAAGCACTAGGCATAGGACAGGGGTCCCTTTTGCCCAGGACTCAGGCACACCACCTCCATGAAGCCTTCTGGAATCCTGACTAGCCATCATCTGGAATCTCTGCCCTTTATGAATCTAACCTGTCCCCCTCCCAGAAACCTTCCTGTGTGATTCTTCCTGGTGAAAACACTCTCTAGTGAGTTTTCAACTTCTGTTTGCCTCCTTCCCAACCGCATTTAGATATGGTCAAGGCGCTTATCTTAAAGACCAACAACAAAACAAAGCGCTCCCCAGTCCTGAAGACCCTTCCCACCCTTGCTCCCTCTCTCCTTTCACAGCCCAACCTCCAGAAAGGGCTGGACACCCTCACTCTGTCTCCATATCTCATTCACCCTTCAACAAATAGGAATCTCACACGCTCACCACTCCTGCCCAAGTCACCAACCAACTCCCGTAGCTGTCACTTGGGAGCCCTTCTCTGCTTGATGAGTCACAGCCTTTGGCACTGCTGACTGCCCTTCCATCTTGCTTCCTCTTCTGCTGATTTCTCTAACACCTGTTCCTTCTCCTCCCTCTCTGGCTTTTGCTTCTCCCACAGACACCTACATATCAGTGCTCCCCTGGAACCTACTTTCTTCTCACTCCTCAGAGGGATCCCCTGATTTCAGGTGACTCAGCACAGCCCCACCAGCAGCCACATGTATTTGCTCAGGTTGTGCACAGAGAGCACTAGGCACATGGTGCGCATTCTAACAGGCAATGCCCGGATTGAAGTTAGGCACAACCTGGCCATCTGTGGCTTCCGTGTTTGTATGTACTCCAAACGTCCCGCCTGACATCCTACACAGCAATGGTCTGTTACATCTCTTTGCTGAAAGGCTTCTGAAGGTTGACTTTACCCATCAATCATCTCTGAAGGGCCCGGCACACAGTAGATGGTCTTTAAGGATGGCTGAATGGATGAACCCACAACCCAATCCCGGCCAGTGTAGATTTCGCCACTAAGAAGGGCCACCAAGCCATTAGCACTGGGTTGTACTTCCTTGGGACTATGTGTCCTTCTGGACTAGAGGAAGGGACTGTTTGCTAGCCCTCCCCTCACCAGACACTCCCATTCTTTGAGCCTGATGCTAGCTGTGCGTCCTGCTCTGCCTCTTTCAGCCTCAATTTGCTTATTCAGCAAATAATAGGGTCTACAGTGCAGATTGTGGGAAGGATTACTTAAGCAAAGGTGTGAAAACCTCCCCTACTTTCTGTCACCTTCCCTCCCCCACCCCAGGGCACTCAGGATAATATCTCTGACTAAAGGCTACCCCAGGAAAAGTTTTTCTTATTGATCGTGGAAGGACATCTAGAAGGAAAGGGAGAGAAAACCCTGGAAGGTATGTCCTGCCTTACCACCGGCTAGCTCTCAATGTCAATTCTACTCCTGCTTGTTAGTGTCATTTATTTATTCATTCATCCATTCACAAAACAAATGTGCGCTTGCTACTGCCAGGTGCCGTGGCAGGCACCAGGAGACAAGGATCACATACAAGACAGACATGGTCCCTGCCCTCCTGACACTGCACTCTGCCACCCTTGGAAATGTCTGGGTTTATTTAGGTGTATACTTGCTAATGGAGGAAAAACACAGGCCGATGTGACAAACAGTAAGGTTGGCGGGTGTGTGGAGAGGACAGAAGTGGCCCTTTAGACCGTGTTCAGGGAAAGGCCCTCTGAGGGTGGCATAGGAGCTAAGTGTTAAAGAACGAGATGGGAGGGTTGAAGATATCTGAGAAATGGTGAGGGAGCTGGAAAAGAGCATGCTCCAGGAACCAGAGAAGACAATCAGGTACCATCAGACAGGTAGGCGGGCACCAGGTCCCCTAGCAAACGGAGTCGAGCTGGATTCTAAGAATGAGGGGACTTTTAGGGTTCTGAGCAGGAATGGACGTGATCTGCTTTAGGGTTTACAAAGATGGGGGATTTCCTTCCTGTCCAGGGACATTTGCCCACCAGGGGGAGCGCCTGGGACATGCCCACTGTGTCCTTGCCTTTCTGCTGGCCAGTTCTTACTCGTAAACCCAGGCTCCAGGCTCCAAAGCCAGGGCTTGAGCAGATTAGGGGCTGAGAATGGAGAGGAAAGAAATAATTACTTTGGTGATTGCTTACTGAGCCTACTACGTGCCTGGTCTGAATGAGGCACATTATTACAGCATAACTTCTCAGGCCTCCATCACATACATAATATTAATAGACACATTTTTGGATGACAACGTGGCAATTCTAATTTTAAGTGTGTATGCTACTCAGCCCAGCTAGTCTACTTCTGGAAACGTATCCTCAAGAAATACTTGTCTGTTTCATGAAGAGGCTTGTGCAAAGATGTTCATTGGAGCACTATTTGTAAACTAGTGAACAAACCAGAAATAAATTTAATGTCCAGTCCTACCAGGGGAATGGCAAAATAAATCATGGTTCATGTACTCTTGGGGAGCTATTATAAATAATGGAGAGACCCCAGACGCCGTTGTGGGAACATCTCCCAGACACTGCAGAATTTCCCACGATGCTGGCGCAGTGCAGCTCCATCATATCAAACAAAACACAGTCATAACCAAAATAAAGCTATATACTTGTAGTTTTACTGACTTTCATATGTAAGTTTATAGAAAGAGGACAAGAAGGAGCCACGGCAAACTTTTTAAAAATAGCCATTACCTCTGGGGATTGGTAGCTGGGATTAGGTCAAGGGTGGCTTTCATTACCTATATGGGTTTTAATTCTTATGTGGTTTTTATTTCATACAAAATGAATATGAAAAAAAAACCACATTGAAAAGCTTGAGGTTGAAGTCACACAGCTAGAAAGTGGGGGAGCTCAGATTCAACCCAGGTTGGAGACTATAAAGCACAATTTCTAGCATGATGCTGTCCTATTCTCCCCAGTCAGTCACGTAGCAAATGCTAATTGAATGTCCACCGTGGTCCAGGCACTGTGCTGGGTATAGGGAAACGGCAGAGAAGAAAATGGAAGATCTCTGTTTACTGTTTACTAGTTGTTTGATATACTTTAAAACAAGATAGGCAGACAGACAAGACAGACAGACCCACACTCGTTGCTTTTCTGCTTTCCCGAGGGTTCAAACTTTGGTTCTATCCCTGAATAATCGTGTCACTTTCTGTAATTCTGAATACTTCTGTTACTTAAAGGCTCTGAGTCTTAGTTTATTCGTCTGCAAAATGGGGCAGCAGCACCAACCTCACAGAGTTGTTCTGACCATTAAATTACCTGATCCAGAGGTTGGCACGGTGCTGTGTGCTCAATAATCAGGGACATTATTATCTTTGAGGTCCCAGCCCTTTGTTAGCAATTGTGTGGGTAAGGTCTCCATGTAACTCCTGGACCCTCCCAAAGGAAAGAGGTGTAGACAAGGAAGTGGGGTGGGAAAAGTAGGAATGATTCACCCTACTTTATCTGACAGGGAGTTTCTCATAAGCTATGAGACTTTAAAGTCTTCCGGCTGCAGAATCCATCCTGGGCCCTTGGTGCCCTGATAATCAAATAATTCAGTAATTCACTCACCTCCCCGCCTAAAAGTCATTTGCTGACTGTGTCCCCAGGGCCCAGCTCAGGGCCTGACACAGAGGTGAGAGGAGCTGGCCTCAGCCCTGGGCAAGCTCCCTGACTGCTCCTGGGTGATGTTGTGGAGGGCCTTGGGCTACCCGCATCTGCTCAGGGACACCCTGAAAAGTTTCTGGGAGAAGAGGCCTCAGCCGCCTGGCTGCCTGACTCAGGCCGGTGATCTGTGATCTGCTCGCCTGCACTCCTGGCCCTACTCTGCTTCGTGTATTGAGGTCCTTTTCTGCGATCAGGGAAACTGGGCGGGCGGGCCTTCCCCGATGCCTGGGACAAGCTTTCGGACTCCAAGTAGGGAGTAGGCGGGACCCAGTGACGCAAAGGACTTGGAGGCAGGGAACAGACTCAGCCCAGCCCCTCCACGTCACTCTACTAGGGTTTAGAGGCTAAGATAGCTCTCAGCTTCCCGGGTCGGCTTTAGCTCAAGCGGTTACTTCGTCAATGCAGACTACTAATCCCTAACCTGGGGTTCGAGACCCGCGGGTGCTTTCTGACCCTTTTGTTCCAGACTGCTCTGAATTCTATATGTAAATCCTCTCTCTTTGAAGGTTTTAAATATGTTCTCTGTTGCTCATTTTTTTTCCTCCCAGTTACTTAATTCATCAGGGTTGAGGTCGAATATGTGACAGAAAAAAAAAGAGAGAGAAAGAAAAAAGGCCCGCAGCAGGAGACTCACAGTCAAGGCCACAGCTGCAGGAGTGTGGATTAT
>NW_017731416.1:357791-362471 GCF_001890085.2 Hipposideros armiger
TTTATTTATTTATTTATTTATGTTTTTTATTTTATTTTATTTTTTAGTTGAGCCATCCTGCCACCTGTCGGCAGCTCAGCGGCAGCTCAGCTCGGGCCGGGAATCAAACCGGTGACCCTGTTGCTCAGAGTTCGCACTCTTGAGTGAGCTCTTAACCAACTGAGCCACTCAGCCAGCCACACCCATCTTTAATGCAAGATCTTCAGGCCGGAGACCACTGGACAGTGGGAAATGCATATGTTTGGCAGAGGATGAAGTGGAGGCAATGCTCTCCTCTGTCTTGCTTTCCATGGCTATCTTCTGTACGTGTCTTTTGACCCTGCCTTTGTTTCTCTGAAACACAGCCTCAGCATCTCTCCTCCTCTGTAAAGAGCTCATCCCTTCGTTATCAGACCTCCCAGTGGGCTGGGGCTGCAGCCTGCTGCATGTTTGGCTCATCTCACTGGTGTCCTGGTTTTTATAAGCTCCCATGCAGGGCCAGGCAGCTGGGCTGTGACTATGGGCCTCATGTGACCACCCTGGAGCCCAGGGGTGGGGAGCTGGAGGGCCTGGCCTGTAACCCAGAAAGGAGAAGGGGCCACTTCTGCCCCCAGTGGCCCAGGACTCCTTTCTCTTTCTTGCTCGTTTAGTTTTCAGTTATAACCGAGACCTCCCCACCCCCCCTTTTCAGGAGGTGAGGAGGGGGGCTCCAGCTCAGAGGCACAGCCACCCTGGGCTCTGTGTTTAGAAAACCATTCAGAAGTCCCCAAAGACCCCTGCTGAGAAATCAGTAGTCCCCAGGATGCAGGAAGGAATGTATCTTTGAAAAGGGTACCTGGTGACCTGGAGGGAAGGCCCCCTGGCTCCTGACCTCTAGGGTGAGCATGGGGTTGGTGGATTGGGGTCTTTTCAGGGTACAGAAGAGGATCCCACCAATCCTGAGAGCTGGACCAGTGAGTCCAAGCTGTCCCCTCTGTCCTTATTTTCCTCAACCCCATTGTGTCTCTGGTGACAAGCGCTGTGCCTGGCATGGAGCAGGGGTCAATGACGGGATGGTGAATAAATGAAAAAGGTATAGATGAGGAAGAAAACATTCAGAACCAAAGGGCTCTTCTCTGCATGGGTGGGTGGGGTAGAGGCAGGCTGAGTCAGTGTGGGCTCACCTAGCAGACACACGCTGGCCAGTTTTTTGCATCACAAGTGGACATTTCTTTAGGATCTTTAACCAAGTGCCACCAGCCAGTTTTGCAGGAACACAGGCAATAATAAAATAGCCCTGTTCCCCGCATTCATCCCCACCCACCGCCTCATAACTGGCTGTGTGGTCTGGGGCATGTGATGGTTTCCCTGAGCCTCAGTTTATTCATCTGCAAAATGGGGCTTTACAGACACTATTACCTACTTCATAGGTGAGAAAATATTAATTGTAAAGATACCATTAACTACACACAGTAATTAGCCACGCAAATGACATGAAAAAAAAATTCTGAGATGTTTTAAATTAAAGTTACAGCAGCCAGAGACAAAAGACTGCTCATGTTCCTGTATGTCTGTTGGAATTTAGGATTCATTTCTGGATGGCTATTTCTGTGATTATCCAAAAGAGAGAACAATCAGGTGCTGTGGAACCCCAGGAGCCTCCGCTTCTCATTTGCACATGAACTTCCCCATCTGCTGCCCAGAGCTAATCCACAGGGTGAACACATCTGCCCTAATCAGGTGTTGTCGGAGAGTGGGCCCTTCTCGGCGCGAAGTCCAGGTCTTTGGCAACTCGAGCAAAGAATTGAACACGATACTAAAGTAGTGAAAAAGTAGTTTATTAGAAGAGATAGTACACTTTAAAGAAACAGAAGTAGGCCCAAGCCGTAGAGAATGGCTCAAGGGCCCATTATTAGAAGAGAAATTACATTCCAAAGAGTTTGGAGCAGGCCACCTGCAAAGGTGAGGCTCAAATGGCTCAAAGGGAGGAATGGGGTCAAACAAGGGCCTGGCTTCTCCAGACTTGGAGTTTTTATCCCCTTTCTCTAGAATGGGCTGTTCCCCTCTGGGTGTAAGACCGCTTGATTGGCACCTGTGATTGACAAGCGGTACTGCGCAGGCTCCAGTGATTGGTCTGATCTAGTTGGGTATTTTGTGCCCGTTTGTTTTCCCACAGGGGTAGGTAATTACAATACAAAGGGGGAGTTTTGGGTGGAAAGGGGAGGTCCCCTGGGCAGTCACATTCTGTGGGACGTGCAGGAATGCAGAGGTGCAATGCCTGCCTCTAACTGCCTGCCTAGTTTCCCCTTTGAGAGACGTGATCCCCATAAAATCTCTACGGGAAGCTGAGGGACAGGAGGTCTCTCCTGTATCTGCTTCCTGCTGGGCAGGGGTGTAGAGCTGTCCCTGCCTATTGTGGGAGTCACGGAACTCTCACCCTAGCTGATCTCAGATGAGAGGAAGGGGTCTCCAGATCAACCCGGAAGACCGCACTGGCTTCTCTGGTTGTGACTGGCAATCTTGCTGGGGTACCCTCTGTATCCCCAAGGCCCCTGAATGAGAAAAAATGGATTTTAATTAATAAATTTGTTAGCTCTCATGAAGCCTGTGGCCATTCATCCCGTCACTTCAGTGAAGTCAATTGTCTGGGCCCAGAATGGGTTTGGAAAGAATCATTTAGGCTTACTGGCCTGGGGGATATTGGGAAGTCACAAACTTTCAAGTAGTTATCTGAAGCAGGGATCGGAGATTTCTATTGTTTAGACTTAGAAACTGATTTACAAAACGAAGAAGCAGGGGGATAGGAGAATTGTATGATCCAGGCTAGGAGCAATCTTTAGTCTAGGATTCACAAACTGGTTAGAAAAGTAGTCAAAGCCAAGAGCTAAAGACCTAAGAAACTAGGGAGGAGACTTACTTAACATTTCTATAGGAAAGAAACTTAAAAGTCTTTGGGTGGGGGGGCAACTCAGTTGGTCCATAACACAGGGACTTGCCCCCCTTGGCCTTCTCCAGTCCCCTGCGTCTATAGCTAATGTAAATCCTTTCAGAATGCCTGACATCTTTCTCTCCTACCTGATTATAAAAANACGCCACGTTGTCTCATGCTTCCCGAGTCTTTGCATGGGCATTGACCCCACCGCCTGGCTGCACACTGCCCAGCCCACCAACCTCGGCTTAGGCCTGGGGCACCCCCCCTCCCACTCCCACCCCGCCAGAGAGAGTCCCGGGGGCCAGAGCCCCTCGGTGGCGCTGGGGGTCCTGGCCTCTCCGGAAGGTGTTCCCTCCCTCCTAGCAAGCAGCTGCCGGCCCCAGAGAGGAGGCTGGGAGCAAGGAACCATCTGTGAGCAAGTGCCTTCATCCAGGGGAAAACAGTCCTGTCACAGAAAGAAGAGACACCGACTACCACCCGACCTTGAATCTTGCAAGGGAGAGAAACTGAGCTAAACAAAAGGGGAACTTGAGCTAGACCCAGCTTCGAAGCTGAGATATTAGCAGTGATGGGGGTGAGGAGGTAGGGTTAAACTTGACATTTTGGTCAACCCTCATTTTTTAAGTTTTCCATCAAGAACACAGATTACTTAATATAAAACAAAACAAACAATAAGCCCTTCCTGCTGCGGTTCAGAGGACTCCCCCACAGGCAGCACCCCGGGATCTTGTGAAAACTTCAGATCCCCTGGCTCTTCCTCAGGGTCAGTGGGTGGTGCCTCGGAATGTGCATTAGTAAACAACTCTAGAGCCACTATTTCATACCTCTGCTCCTCAAACCTTCTCCCCAGCTGATGGCCCTGTCTTATATTTCATAAAATGAGCTCAGGTAAGCCCAGGAGAAATTTCGTCACCTTGCCACCATCAAGGTCAACGCGTGGGTCCTAAAGCTCTCTGCCGGCCTTGTCTCCATTTTTAGTGGAGAAGGTGTCCCAGTGTCCATCACAGGTGGCCCCTCCCCCGACTCTGGATCCTAGCCCTTAACTTCCTCCTGCATCGCCAGCCTCTCCTTCTCTATTCGATCATTGCCAATCTGCCTACAAACTTGCCTTGATATGATCCATCCGGGAGAAATGAGTATGATCTCCCCCTCCAAAAATAAAGAAACCAAAACATGTACAAACAAGCCCCCCAAAACATCTCCCCTCCTGACAACATCCATTTCTTAGCTTTCCATTCTCACCTCAACTCACTCCAAAAGGGTTTTTCTCTCTACTAGACACTGGCTTTTACAGAGGGGACCTCAGGCCAAATCCAATGGTCTATTCTCTTTCCTTATTTTATCCCAGCAACTTTAGCCACGCTGCCTTCTCTAAGCGCCCCCACCCCCTGCCCACCACTACCCTTTCCTCCTTTCCCTCTCACTCACTGCCCAGTCTTGACTAGCCTCCTTTGCTGGCTCCTACTCTCAGACCTCCAAGGGGGTTGGTATGACGACCCCAACCCTATTCTCCCTCTGTGATCAAGACATTAAACTGCCTGTGTGCTGACTGACGATTTCCAAGTGTGTATCTCAAGCCAGGTCTTTGTTGACCTTCAGTTCCTAATATCTAATTGCCTACCTGAAATTTCTCAGAGCGGTTTCAAACTTGATTCACTCGAGCTCTTGATCCCTCCCCCACACCCAAACCAGTCTCCCCCTGCCTCTTTCACATCAGAAAACGGCAGCGCCATTCACTCGGTTGCTGAAATCAGAAATTTGGATGCTACCTCATTTTTTTGGGGGGGGGT
>NW_017731416.1:367334-385112 GCF_001890085.2 Hipposideros armiger
AACACCTGCAAAACTCTCAGATGACATGTTATCTTTCCTACCTAGTCATGCTGCCGCTGGTGGTTTAGACTCCAGGCCCCAAGACCTATCTGTTTTTGCTCGCAAGGGTTAACACATATATTAATTAACATACCATTAACACAATGAATGATATTACCATTTCTCCCCCGAGTTCCTAGCACAGTGCTGGACATACAACAGGCATTCAATACATGTGTATTGAAAGAATGAATGTAGGATAAGAATGAACGTTCAGGATGATAATCCCACCCCCTCCTTTCAGGGAGGTGCTCATTTTCCCCATTGCGGCAGGCCAGGGAACTCCCCACTGCTTTCTAGAAATCAGTATTTAGGCTCCAGAAACAGATGCATTAAACTGAGGAAAAAAAAAACTCAACCCAACACACTTTGCATTGCATCTCCCTGGCAGCTGTTGGTGAACCAATAAATAGACATCTGGACAGAAGGCTGAGCCAGCTCTCATTAAAATCACCAAGTCAATGGTCTTCCTTCAAGAATGTTACTTTTTGCATATTTGCATAATGATACCAATGAGGCTGCCCCTGACTTAGTCAGGAAGCTGGAGAATGTATGCTGGGTTCCAGATGTGGCTGGCAGGACCTTGTCTGCTTCCTGCTTAGCCTGACTTGGCCTCCTTGGTCTGGAGCCCAAAGCAGAGACTGAGAGACAGACACCCCTTCCCTGCTGGCTCTGTCCCAGCGGATGTGGCCCCTTCCTCTAAGAGCGGTTCTTCAACTGTCCACTGCAGGAGAGTCACCTGGGAGGCTTGTTCAAACTGCTGGCTCCACCCCGACCCCCAAGTTTCTCACCCAGTAGGTATCAGGTAGGGCCGCCAAATTTTCGTTTCTAACAAGTTTCCAGGTGATGCTGCTGGTCCTGGGACTAGACTTTGAGAAACATTGGTCTACAGCAGCTCTTCCAAATCTGCTGGGACATGTACCACTCAGAGTGTGGCCCCAAGAGCCGAAGCATGAGTGTCACCTGGAAACTTGTTTGAAATGCAGAATCCGAGGCTCCATCTCAGAATCTTCATTTTAAAAAGTTTGAGCTGTGTGTGTGTTTTGGGGGGATGGTAGGTAAATATGAGAATCCCTGGGCTTCCCCCTGGCCCAACTGTAATAGAATTTCACAGGGTAGGGCCTAGAAATCTGCATATGTAACAAGGCCTCTAGGGGTTTCTTAGGCCTGGCAGTGTTAGAGAACCTATGCTGGGCACATTTACATCACCTGGGGAGGTTTTGAAACTACTGCAGTCTAATTCCCTGAAGACCAATTAGAATCAGAATCTCTGGCACTGAGATTTAGGCTTCAGGAATTTAGAAAGCCCCACATAGGATTCCAACACGCAGGAGCGAACCACTGACCACTGTGTATGCTATTGCTAAGAGTACACCTTTTCCTTGGCTACTAAGGTAGTAGTTAGAAGAGTCTCGAGTCAGAGCTGGGTCAGATTCCTGGCTCTATCACTTGTTTAACGATGTCTAAATTGCATAAATTTCACAACCTCTCTGAGCCTCAGTTTCCCGCTCTGGAAACTAGAACAATAATAAAATAATAAATGAGAATGTGAGTGTAAAACACTTAGCATGAGACTTTCGATAAAAAGGGGCTTTGATTATTGTGATTGGCACCAGAGAGTGGGATTGGAAGAACTCCAGGGTCCCCTGTGACCCAATCTGTCTCACCAGCCAGCCCTATGGCCGCCCTTGGCTGCTATAGGACAACAGACTGGCAGACTTTTTTGTGTGTTAAAATGCAGAGGTGCTCACTTGTTTCCCAAAGGCCCAGTGAGCCTCACTGGCTCAGTTTGTGGGGATTATCCTTTGTCAATCAAATGCCATGGGCAACAGCTAGCCCACCAGAGAGAATGCGCACGAACCCCTGTGAGGGAGGGGTGCCTCCACGCCATGGGAGTTCCACACCCCCAGCTCTCAACAGGTCTCTTATGGGTCTGGGACAGTTTTAGAGGTGGGAATCACCTCATTTCCTAGAGGGCCTTTACCTACACAGCGGGGCCTCACACGGCCTGGCCCTGAATCCCAGTCCCAGAGACACCATCTTGGCCCAGAACTCAGGTTTTCTGTGGAGCGAGGGCAATTCAGAGGCCTCTGCAGAAGCTGAGGGAAGAAAAGAAACTAAATTCACGGGATTATTTCCAAATGTGGTTTTTCTAATGTTGAACATACCATTAGAAAGATAACACAAGGACTTTGAAAATTGTTCACTGGTTGAAATGCCTGTACCAGTTTTCTATTTCTGTGTAAAATGTTACCACAAAGTTAGTGGTTTAAAACAATATCTATAAATCATTTCATAGTTCTGGGAGAACTCTGGGTGGACTCAACTGGGTTCTCTGCTCAGGGTCTCACAGGCTAAAACCATGGCGACGGTGGGCTCCTACCTGGAGGCTCCGGAGAAGAAAGTATTTCCAAGCTCACATAGGTGGGTGGTAGAATCCACTTCCCTTTGGGTGTAGCTCTGAGGTCCCCATGTCCTTATTGGCCATTAGGGCAGCTGTTCTCTGCTCCTAGAGGCGCCCTCCATTTTCAAACCAGCAACTTTGCCTCCGTTTCCTCTCATTCTTCCGGTCTGACTTCCTCTTCTGCCACCAGCTGGAAAAAAGTCTGCTTTCAAAGGCCAGTGTTATTAGATTGGACCCACCTGGATAATCTCCCTTTTGCCATCATGGGACTAAACAGGGGGCAAAGGTCATGGAGGCCATGTTAAAATTCAGCCTACCACAGCACCTGCTTTGTTTTTATTTTGAAACTTATTAATAATTTCTTTTAGCACAACCAAGGAAGATTACAATATATTATATATATGCGCACATGTCCCTCAAAAATGCCTGGGAGGGTCTACTCCAATAATTTGACAATGGTTGTCACTGGTTGTTAGAATTATAGGTGCCCTTTACTTTTTCTTTCTGCTTCTCTATATTCTCTAAAGATTTTGCAAAGAGAAAGTGTTGATTTTGTAAAAAGCAAAACACTATCTTCAAAAGCAAAGGAATCTGACCCGATTAGATGTTAAAAGATACTAAGTTAACACCAATTTAAGTGTTGTGATTCAGGTGCAAGCAAGCACAGTATGTAGATCAAAGAAACAGAACATGTGGCCCCAAGACACAAGCTGATTTGAATGAGAACAAAACACATCTCTAAGGAGGCAGAACAGTGTAATGGGGAAGGAAATAATTGTTGAATTCCTGGTGGTGGGAGAAAAATTTGGAGGTGCAATCATGCATTAAGACCCCAAATTCCCATCTTAGAGTAAATCAAATTCAAATTGGATTTAAAAGGTAACAAGATAGACACATTAGGAAATAAAACTAAATTCACAAATATGAGTTTTCTAAAGCTAAAACTATTGTTAGGAAGATGACAAATTTATTTTTAATTATTCACTGGTATACATTTCCTGATTTCCAAAAAAAAAGTGGAGGCTATTGATAAATACCTTCAAAGATTTACTTTATTTATGGGGTATTTCTCCTGGTTGAATTCTCCCAAGTATGTAAACTATAAACCACAGATAAAAGTGTTTCTGCATTACCCAAGCACCCAGGGGTTCCCACCAGTGTGGTTTCTGCCATGTTGAAAATGTTTTGTGTTCTGGACAGAGGTTGGCCCCCACTCCCGACAGCCTCTGGGAATCTCACCAGAGTACCTTGCTGAGGTGGATTGCACCTGAACTCTGTTAAGACTTTTCATTCTCCTCTCTTGCTGTCAGGCTGCCACTGTTGAGAAACAGCCTCTATGCCTTGTTGCAGGTTCTCAGAAACTGCACTGCAGTTTGGTGGCCTACTCATTCTGTGTTTATTGACCACCTACTGTGTGTCTAAGCTAGGTGCTTCGGGGGCAGAAGACTTACTTGCTGCACTCAGTACGTGGGCGGTGCTGCCGAATTCAGGTGTGTGAGATGTATTTAGAGCAGGGCTCAAGGAGGAACAGTCAGTCATCATAGCCATGTGTTGTTGTCAGTGCATTTTCCTGAGGACAGGGGTCCCAGCTTTTATCAGGGGTCCCCGGCTTTCTTGGGAATCCCTGCGCTAGGCTGGATGTCAATAGGATCTGGATGAATTTGTTGCCTCTCCAAGGAGGGCTAGGTTTTAAGGCTGCGTCTGGGCGCTGCAGAGACTGCTCTTCATTCTCAGGCACATTCTGAGGAGCTGCCCCCGCACGACCGAAGGACTTAAGACACAGGGGTGCTTACACTCTAGCCCCGTTTTCACTCCCCTCCTCCACCACGGTGTGACTAAGCCTTCTCTACCAGGCTCTTACCCTCACCCTCCACCTCTGGGAGCGTGGCTGAGAGCTGTCATCAGGGAAACGTCCCTGCACGCAGATGGCTTCCTTGAACTGAATTATTTAGGAGCTGTTGCCAAGAAGCCAGAGGGACTCATTGGCCCCACTGACACGGCAGAGAGTGGTTTTCCATCTGTTCACTCAAAAACTCATTTCCACCCAAATGAGGATATTTAATCAGACGGCTTTCCCCTCTGTCTCTGCTGTTCCCAAATCTCAGACCATCTTCTTTCTAATAGAACTGGAAGAAGAGGATCCTGGAAATGGGGAAAAACTCTCTAAGCACGTAACTTCCTCCCCAAAGGTGCTAGAGGGGCGAGTCACCTGCTCAAGGTGATTAAGCAGCCACTTGTTTTTTCTCTGGACCCAGATGCTCTCCTTGACCTGGGGCCTGCTGACCCACGGGTGCCCTCTCTGAGTTAGGGAGTTGTCTTAGCCAAAGTAGTCAGAAGCAGCGCTGGGCAGGCAGGCTGCCCTGGGGACGGTGATGACCGCAGGGCCACCTTCTGCTTTCCTGCCAGAGACCCCAGGAGAGTGCTGGGTGCAGGCTTCCCCCAACCCACATGCGTGAGAACCCCCGAGAAGGCCACCCCAAGTGTCTGGTAAGCCCCCTCTTCCTTTTCAGAGGGCAACAGGGGCCTGAGCCCCCGTGCTTGAGTGAAGGAGCCATTTGTTCTCTGGAAACCAGGCTCTGGGGTAACACCTTTTAAATACTTGCTGTATGCCAGGCCCTGTGCAAAGGTGCTGGGACGCAGGAGTGGGACCAAATCCCTACCGCAGGGCAGGGGAAGCAAAAGAGGAAGTGGGAAATAACTGCACATAAGTTATGCGGGCTGTGATGATAGATGCACAGGGGGTGGAGGGAGGGGCTTCTAATCCAGTCATGAAGGGCGAGGCTGACCAAGCAGATGAGTTCCAGCTTTTTGTTTACCTACAGGGTTCTCATTCCCTGAAAATGGCATCCATTCAAGCACTCAGACCAGAAAAAGCATGCTTCTCACCCCTTTCCCTCACTCGCCTCTTGCCTCCCCCGAGAATGCTCTTTTCAAGGTTACTTGATGACATTCATGGGACCAAATCCAATGGGCACACCGATAATTAAACACAGCTGATGCTCCCTCCTTCCTGAAAGGTTCTCTTATCTTGGCTTCCGGGAGTCCACACATTTCTCAGGCCCTGTTGCAGGTTTGTCTTCTTCTGCCAGGCCTCTAAATGCTGGAGCAGCCCAGGGCTCTGTCCCGGGCACTCTTTTTACCTACGCTCTCTTCCCAGCTGGTCTCATCCAGTCACTATTTTTGAATAAAGATTTGGTAACTGTGAAACACCCATCTCAGGCCCGACCTCTTCCCTGAGCAATAGGCTGAAATAGCTAACAGCCTTCTGGACATTCCACCCAGATGTTAAATTGGCTCCCTCAACTTAAAATAGCCAAAGTAGAACTCTTAATTTGCTTCTACTGAAAGCTTCTACCCCATTTTTCTGCATTAAAAAAAAAATGGCACTACCTTTTAGCCAGCTGTTCAAGGTGAAAATGTTAGCATCATCCTTGAACCCTCCCTTTCTTTCTGACCACGCCTCCAACCCATCTTCAGGTTCTCTCTGTGCTGCCTCCCAAAATATCCCAAATCCCTCTATGTGCTTCCATCTTTAAGGCCACCACCTGGTCCTCCATCATCTCTCACCTGGATGACTGCAACAGCCTCCCAACTGGTTTCCCAGCTTCCACTCCTATCCTCCACTGCAACCTACCCTCCACAGTGAAGCCAAAGCAATCTTTTAAAAACATGCTGGGAAGTTAAGAAAAACAATCACATTTTCAATAGCATCAAAAAGAAACAAATAGTTAGGGATTAATGAAGATTCTATGAAAGACTTGTACACCGAAAAGTAAAAAACATTCCCGAGAGACATTAAAGAAGACACAAGTAGATGGAAAGACATCCTGTGTTCATGGATTGGAAGACTTAACATTGTTAAGATGTCAACACTATACAAAGCTACACATTCAATGTAATCCTTATCAAAATCTCAATGATGTTTTTTGCAGAAATAGAAAAATCCATTCTAAAATTCATGTGGAGTCTTAAGGACCCTGAATAGCCAAAACAATCTTGAAAAAGAAGAACAAAGTTGAACAATTCACTTTTCTTGATTTCAAAACTCACTTCAAAGCTTCAGTAATCAAAACAATGTGGTACTGACATAAAGGTTGACATACAGACCAATAGAATAGAGGGCCCAGAAATAAACCCTCACATATATGGTCAAATGATTTTCAACAAAAGTGCCAAGATAATTCAATGGGGAATGGACAGTCTTTCCAACCAATGGTGCTGGAAAACTGGATATCCACATGCGAAAGAATGAGGTTGGGCCCTTACACCATATGCAAATATTAACTCGAAATGGATCAAAGGCCTAAATGTAAAAGCTAAAACTATAAAACTTTTTAAAGAAAACATAGGGGAATATCCTCATGTCATTGCATTTCGCAGTGATTTCTTGCATATGACACCAAAAGCACAGGGAACAAAAGAAAAAAATAGATAAAATTTAACTTCATCAAAGTTAAAAAAATTTTAAAAGTATGCTTCAAAGGATACTATCAGCAGAGTAAAGAGGCAATCCACACAATGAGAGAAAATATTTGCAAGTCATATATCTTATGAAGGATTAATAGCCAGGATATAATAAAGAACTCCTAAAACTCAACAACAAAAAAACAAATAACCCAATTCAAAAATGGGCAAAGGACTTAAATAGATATTTCTCCAAAGAAGATACACAAATGGCTGATAAGCACATGAAAAGATGCTCAACATCACTAATCATTAGGGAACACGAATGAAATCAAAGCAATGAGACATCACTTTACACCCATTAGGATGGCTATTATCAAAACCAGAAAATAGCAAGTGTTGATGAGATTGTAGAGAAATTGGAACCCTTGTACATTGCTGGTGAGAATGTGAAATGGTGCAGCCACTGTAGAAAACAGTAAGGCACTTCCTCAAAAAATTAAAAATAGTATTACCATGTGATCCAGCAATTCCACTTCTGGGTATTTATCCAAAAGAATTGAAAGCAGGGACTCAAACAGATATCTGTACACCCATGTTCATAGAGGCATTATTCACAATAGCCTGAAGGTGGAAGCAATCCTCTGTCCATTGATGGATGAAAGATAAACAAACTGTGGTAAATACACAATGGAATATTATTCAGCCTTAAAAATGAAGGAAATTATGACATATGCTACAACATGGATGAACCTTCAAGAAGTAAGCCAGTCACAAAAGGACAAATCCTGTATGATTCCATTTATATGAAGTTCATACCTAGAATAGTGAAATTCATAGAGACAGGAAGTAGAACAGTGGTTACCAGGGGCTGGGGGAGAGGGAAAATGGAGTTGGTGTTTCAATGGATACAGTTTCAGTTTTTGCAAGATGAAAAGAATTATGGCGATTCATTGCCCAACACTGTGAATGCACTTAAGGTCACTGAACTGTACACTTTAAAATGATTAAAAGGATAATCTTCATACCATGTAGATTTTACCACAATAAAAAAAAATCTGACCATGGCACACCCCTCGCCACCTCTCTCCCCCAACTAAAGCCCCCCAGTGGCTCCTCATGGTCCTAAGGATAATATCTAAAATTCTTCCCATGGCCTACAAAGCCTGGCATTGTCTGGCTCCCAGACATCTCACCGGAGTTTTCTCTACTGTCTCCACTGTAGTTACACAAGTTCCCTAAAACTAGCACTTGCTTCAAAGACCATGCACACTGTTCTATCAGCCCAAATTCTCTTCCCCAGGCCCCCCACCTCCCTCACCCTCAGGTTTCCATGTCAGCTCCACCAGCTCTCCCACTGACGGGGAGCTCCGCGCTGCCAGGCACAAAGCAGCCAGCTGGTGTGTAGATGGTACTGTGGGGCCTGCCCCCAACAGGCCTGAGGCCAAAGCTGGAAGTTTCCTGTGGGGCATGCATACTGTCTCCTTCCCCCAGGTCCCAGAGTCCTCTCTCCACCCAGGAGAGGGTGTGGAGTGCCAGTTATCACTGCTTGGGGTTCTGTTTTGGACCCCTTAGACCTATGTGCGCACGTGTGCATGTAGGGGGTTGTCCCAGACTCCCAGTGCCCTGTCACTTATTACCCGGGCTTTGGCCCCGAGGACCCCATGGACTGGATGTTTCTCTCCTCGCCAGGCAGGGATGGTCAGAGGCGGCCCCATGTGACTTCTGTGGACAGGGCATTGGGCCATCCCTCATTCCATGGCCCGCTCTCCTGGCTTTGGAAATTTCTGAGCACATTATTCCGGGCGGCTCCTCTCAGAGCATGACATTGAATTATGGTTTCAAACACAGAGATATTTTCCTCTGCGTGACAATCCCTTTCTTCTCCCTTCTTTCTTGACATCCATGTGGCTGGGTGTCCAAGGCTGTTGTGGGTTCCCCGCCAGCCCCCAGCAGCCTGTCCTGTAAACAAGTTATGGTCTAGGCTGTGCAAGCTGAGGCCGGGACGGCTGGGGCTTCTCAGGACTGATGGCCACCCTGGCACCCATGTCCTACTTGCCAGGCCTGCCTGGGCAGTTCCATGGACCCTGTGTAAGGGGGCCAAAGGGGCAGAGCGGGCAGGAGTGTGGGGTCACTTGGGCCTGGTTTGTGTTCCAGCCTCTTCCCAGTCTGTGACCCGGCAAACTATTTTACCTCTTTAAGCTTCCATTTCCACAGCAGCAAAATGCAAGTTCTACTAGCACTCACCCATGTCACAGGACTGCTGTCAGGGGTACAGAAGATCATGCATTTAGGTTCATACCTCATTGCAGCAGCTCCTCCTCTGGTCCCACAGCTGAGCTGGCCTCTCAGTGGGGCCAGGTCTAGACAGCCCCTGCCTCCTGTGTGGGAAGGCACACCCCAGCCTAGAAGGCCTTGGGCCCCCATGCTGAGGGTCTTGGGCAGTCCTCTCTACACCCCAGGGGCCTGGGAGCCCCAGTGATAGCATTAGGGGCTGCCAAGGCCTAGGTAACCTCCTCTGGCTTAGGTTGCCCTCTGGCTTTCTAGAGTGGGGCACAGGCAGGCACATACCTCCCTCCAGCTATCATCCACCAGGAACAGCCAGCGGCTGACCCTCCGCTCTGGGAGTCTGTCTCCCGATGACAGCCCCTAATGCTTAGCCTGGGTCTCCAGGAAAAATGGGGGAGGTGTGGTGATTTAGAATTACCCCCAATAGCTTGGCCCTCTTTGGCTGGGCGAGGAAGGTGGGGCAACGGCAGTCACACGGACACTCCAGGGACAGCTGAAGGAATAGTGTGGAGCCCCATTGTCGGGGAGGTGGGGTGCGGGCAGGGCAGAAGTCGAAGGGACAGATGGAGGGGGATTGGCATTTTTAAGGAATCCTGTGATTTTCATTTTAAAATACAAGATCTTTAAAAGTTACACTAAGCACCTCTTTGCTGTCTTGTCAAGTTCAGGTGTGTGCACTTTGGGTGCTTACCGGGAAGCAGAGCTTGGTCCCCCAGCGAAAGCGAAGCCACCCCTGGCAGCCTGCCTGTGTGACCACCAGGGCGGGAGAGGAGGGCAGAGTGGTGGGAAAGCGATGACCACCACACAGCAGGCTACATCTTCCACCTCCCGAGACCCCTCCCCTCCAGCCTGACAGCTTTCCAGGTTAGCGCTTTCAACCCCTCTCCCCCCCCCCCCGCCGGGAGCTCCTGGGTGTCCTGGTCCCCGGCCCCCCTCTCTCAGATCCCTTCATTATCTGCATAGAGCCACAGTGCACAAGTCCACGAGAATATGCAGCCCATTAGCTGATGAACGATTCTCTTCTATCTGTGGAATGAATGGGTGGCTTTATAGGATGACAGGTAATGTCTCTCTTTCCCCAGACTGGGGGCTCCTCTATAAGGGAGGGGCTGTCCGCTTGGCCACTGCTCGTGTTTCCAGCCGTGGACAGGCCGGTGGTGGCATTGCAGACAGCGCCGTCTTTAGGTCTGTGGGTCCGTTAAGTGAAATGTGCTCCACCTGCTGGAGCGAGTCAGCCTTGGCGGAGGGAAGTGTGGGAGAGCAGGACTCTTCCGTTCTCCAGGTTAAGGGGGCTGCCTTTGGAAAAGACACAAAAAAGGCTTCCAGCTGCCTTGACCCTGGGCAGTCTCAGCATGGTGAGACTCAGGTTACCTGATACTGAGCCAAGGGTTTATAAGTATTGTCTTTCTCATTCTCACAATGGACCTATGAAGTAGGTGTGACAGTTATTCCTGTTACAGAGGAGGAAACAGGCACTGAGGGGTTAGGAGAGAGACCCAAGGTCACACAAGTAGGGAGCCATGATGCCATGGCCACACTCGCCTCGCAGTGCCAAAGACATTTTAAGATGCAGAACACAAAAGGAGCAGGATTTGAATGTGGGTCAGCACAGCAGGTGTGGCCCGGGAAACCTGGACTTGCTCACTTGACACATGGTGTTCTCGGGGAGTCAGAAGACATAGGTTCCAGTCCCAGCTTGGCCATTTTGTGTTTTACCAGTGGTTTTCCCTTTCCTGAACCTCAGTCTCATTTATATAATGGGACCCTGTGGGCAACCACTTCACAGGGTCACAGTGCTGGAAGGGAAGATGGATGCTTTGGGCCAATAAGAGAGGTAAAGTGCTGGTGAAGTGAACACCGAGGACTCCAGGCCCAAGGGCTGGAAACTGAAGTGAAAGTAAGTTCAACGAAGACTGAGTTTCAGACCCCATGTGCTGCTGGGGTATCTGAGGGCCAGACCATCCTCAGGGCTCCCTGCTGAGCTGCTACCCGGTGCATTCTGGGTATGAAGGAACATACAGCCCCGAGGAACAGAAACCTGCCCCATGAACACCCAGGCCAGCACACAGTCCCCATCCATACAGGCTTATGTTTCTTTGGTTTTATTATTACAAACACACCATGGCTCTGCTGCACCCGGGCCATCCTGGGCTCTGCACGCTCTACTTACCCTCTCTCATCTACCTGGACAGGGCCACACAGAAGTGTCCAAGCCTTATGGAGGCTTAAGACACCTTTGACAGAGCAGTTCCACTCATAGCTTATAATGACACCATTTCTCCAGCTGTGAAAGAGCTTTACGAAAACCGTGCCAGGACGCCCCATGATGCCGGACTGCTTGATTCATGTTTTGGGAGCTCCACCAACTTCGGCTCCCTTTCCCGGAGCTCTTGGCACAGGCAGGAAATTCCGTGTTTGGGAGAGGTCCTTTCTGGAAGTGAATGTCGGGCAGTGACATCCAGGTCTCTGCATGTAGTGGGTTTACAGCCACGTTTAGGGGGACCCAAAATTCAAAGCACATCTCTCTCCCTCCTCCCCCAACCTGCCCAAGGCTCAGATCTCATTGTGGTGCAGCCCATGTATGGTGAAGCGTTATATTTGGTTTCAAAAACATTCAGTCTCTTTGGCAAACGGAGAGAAACTGGCGAGGAGCTGCAGAAGTGCATCTCTCCTACGGTTCTTCGCACTAATGCTTCATCCTCTCTAATAACCGCTGGTAGACAGGGGCTGGAAGAGAGAAGTTGGAAAAGGTGAAAAAGATGCAGACGTTCCCACGTCTGTCTAGGGCGCGGCCAGGTTCACGAGCACGGGGCCCACGCGGACTCCTCCTGCTATACTCGCCTGCACACAACCGGGGCTTTGTGTTTTGTGCTTTGTGAAACCTCCTGTCTTATTCAGTGAGGTTCTGAACTGAGATTTTCTACATCCACAAGCTTGGAACCATGTCCTTACCAATGGGCCCCTGCCAACCCCCTGTGCAATATTCCCAGGCTCCCAAAGCCAAACGCTCACATCAACCCGAAAAGGTTGGTACTCTCATTGTTTCTGTGTTATAGAGAAGGACACTGGAGGCTCTGCATCTGACCCCAAAGGCCAGGCTTGCTTTATTACACCAGGATGTTTTTATCTATATCTGGCTGATGGTAGGTATGGCCTGCTTGGGGTAAGGCCCAAACATGTCTATGGGGACTTCAAATGCAGACCAGACTTACCTAGTTTCACAGAGGTCTGTGTAGCCTGAAAGAAAATACAAGGTGTCAGGTTTTTCTAGTAAAAGTTACACCTGCACCTGCTCATGGCAGTGGCTTCTCCCATCGCCACCCCTACTCAGAACAAATGTTGGGGATGAGGAAGAGGAAGGGGGACGTGGAACTGCTGGGCCCTGGAGAGACCCTCAGTTGGCCTCAGCAGCCCTAAGTGATGTGCAAACCCCTACCAAGTAGACTCTGAGGTGAACATTCCTGGGAGACCCCAAAGCTAGGCTTCCACTGAGACCACAGCCTAGAGCTTGGGGACCTGGGACTGCACAGGGGGTGGCTCTCAGGAGTAGGAGCTCAGGGCCAAGAACCCTTGCTGAGGGGCACTAAGGGGACCCCTCTGTCTAAACATAAAGTGATGTCTTCCAGCGTCAGGCCTCTGGGTTAAGGACTACCTCCGGCTGCCTCCTCTCTTGAAATGAAAACCTTCTGTTAGGTGCCCCATATTCCCAAGGGGCTCTACCTGACCATAGCAGCAAAGGAACCTGTGTGGGGCTCCTGAACCCCGGGCATGATGGGGAGCAGGAAAAGCAGCACAGAAAGAGCCGGACGTTCTGAGAAGGAGGTGGGGCTGAAGCAAGGAAGGGAGGTTCCACACACACAGCTGGCGCTTCATCCAGAACCCCCGCCACTGCCCATGGAGCCCCAGCATCTCCCAAGAGGGGCCGTGTCATGGGACACACCAGAGCAACTTAAAAGCCTCGGCTCAGAGCAGGCAGGGCCACCATAAGGCGGACACAGGACAGGCTGCCCTCCTTGGACGGTATCCTCTGGAACAGCATCTGGTCTCACCAGCAGTGGCTTCCCCACGAACTGAGGCTCACAGGCCTCGGTTTGAAAGCCTGAGCTTTTGCCCACAAAGGAAGCAGGTGCTGCTTGGGTTCTTTTCCCTGCACCCCACACAGGCCAGGGCTAAGGGTGCCCCAATGGGAGTGAGGAGGAATTTCAAGAGAGCCTTGGGGGAGCGGCCAAGGAAGACAGGGGTCTGGAGAGCCCCCTCCGTGGGCCCAAGAAGAGGACCTAAGGCTGCTCAGGCCAGAGGTGAGCCCAGCAGGCATCTTACCCTGGAAAATGCAGATGCCTGTTTGAAGATTTCAAGTGCAGAATCTGCAAGTTCATCCCCTCGTTCCTGAGGTCTGTGGGCTGGAGATGAAAAGAAAAGGCAGCTTTGATGAACTGTCAGCATGTCATTCATCACAGCCATGACTGAGGGGCACTGTTGGGCTCTCTGGCTCACATTTTCCAATACTTTTTTCCTTTACAACTTCTGTAAGTCAGAGCAGAATTTGGCCCATGGAGAAAGAGCGCGCGCAAAGAAAGGTGAATGCACAAGTGAGGAGAGAGGCTGGACTCAAGTTCAATTTTGCTGGAGGTAAAGAGAGCTCCCGCGAGGCACGATGCTATAAGAGGGGTGCTCTGACCATGTTCACAGCACCCACATGTGACATACAGCTGAGCTGTGTCTGAGTGGGGCTAAGACGGCCAGGCCGTTCAGCTAAGAGAGACCTGGCCTCGTGTTCCTCGGTATAGCGCCTCTGAAACAACAGTTCCTCATTCACTTTCCATCAGCCGCTGTGATGCCGTCCATGGAGGCTCAGTTTGCATGTCGCACCTTATTCTTCTCTTTGCTTTGAAGAGTTTTTCTATCGAACACCAACTGCTGTGTGTAGAGAGGAGCCAGCTGCAGAGCGAGTGGGATACTTCAGGGCCTTACCTGGAGGCTGCAGGACACTGGGGATGGCATAGACCACGCCATTTGTGGCCATGATGTCAGCTTCATCGACAGGCTCCTTATTGACACAGACTGCGTTGTTTTTCTGGGAGAGAAAGAGATAACGGCTGTTGAACGTAGAGCAGTTACCTCATTCATTCGGCCAATGTTTACTGAGCCCTTTGGGCTGCAGACCCTGTGTTACGTTGGAGGTACTCTGACGGAAGGAGCAGTCCCTGCCCGTTATGGACTTGTAGTCTGCTGGGTTCATTCTCATCCCTTGTGCGGACTCAGCACATTGTAATTCACAAAATGCTCTTTGGCGTTACTCACTGGGTCCTCACAGCAGTGCCTGGTGAGAGGGCAGGGGTTACCGCCCACCTAATAGAAGAGGAAACTGAGGCTCAAGAGAGGCCAAGTGCCTCCTTTCAACTAAGTATGTGGGACAGACGGGGACAGAAGCCAGACCTCCGGCTCTGGGTAAAGGGCTCTTTCCACTTGTCCTACTTTATGATCTTCTCATAGGAAGCGCACCCGGAGAAAAATCTATCTTAGGCCTTCCTCAATGACCACATATCAAACCCAAGGGGGAAGGAGGAACTGAAGCCTCTGACAGATAGGACCCCATACCCTAATCTATTGTAAGAGCTGGGAGAGTCTCGGGTAACTTGCACAAGTCAATCAAGTCATCGCATCCCTGCCTCCCTACATGCCTTCCCATGCTCCGGAGAGAAACTGATGAACAAAGGGATGGCTGATGGTCTGGAGAGAGCAGGGGGCAGAAGCAAAGCCAGCCGCACATGGAAGAATGGTCCCTCCACAGAGGTCAGCAGCCTTGCTGGTACGGCCTGGGGCGCCACAGGCAGCTTTGCAGAGCTGAGCTGGCTACCTGAGCTCTCTCTTCCAGGTAGGGGCCCTCTGAGGCAGCTCCAAAATGGACTGCATGTCATCCACGTGTGGAGTAAGGGGAGGACCAAGCACTGGAAGAAAAGCCCCTTGGGATGGTCTGGCTCATGGTGCAGCTCAGTGAGCCCCGGATTTGTGTGTGTGTGTGTGTGTGGGTGGGCGGGAAAGGGGATTGGGAATTGATCTCTCAAGACGTATAAGTAACCGCCTACGAGCTCCTTAAGGGAAGGAAGATGTAATAGCCTGACCCAGATGCCAGTTAGGTGCTTTATTCCACTGCAAATCCGTAAACTCTTATTCATGTTTAACCACAATCTCACTTGATTTTCCTGAAGACCATTTTCTATTTTCTTTCTTTCTTTGGACAGAATGTACTCAGAGGCTCAAGATGTATCCTAAAGATGGTGTGTGTGTCTAATGCCATCCCAGGGGTGAGATGAGCCCGGGAACCCTGGTGGCAGGGTGCACACAGACAGCCTTTGAATTTTCAGACACACTCACCGAGCTGACTTCCAGCTTGTCGCCCTGGAGAGACTTCAGCCGCACGAGGGCCCCGATGCCTCCGCTCACCAGGATCTCATCGCCAATGTGGTATTTCAGGAGGTTGGCAAGCTCCTTGGCATTGCCTGCGGGTTTGTGGGAAAGAAAGCAGAGTTCATCCCCACGCTGGTAACTGGCCTGGTCCAGGAAGGCCCCGAGGAGAAGATGCAAGTGGTCATCCCTGAGAGGGAGACCTCCCTGCCCAGCTGATAAACACTCACGGAGCACCCACTGTGTGCTCAGCCCTCTGTCCCACCATCTGCATAATGATCAGGAGAAGGAGGCACATGTGCATGGCCATGAAACGCCCTCATAGTCAGTGGGCGGCTGGGTGAAGCCCATGCCCCTCTGTGATGCTGACAAGGAGTTAATCCATACTCCGCTGTGAGCATGACTCATGTTTCCATGAGCTAAATATTTGCTTGGAAAGCCAGGGACCTTTCCAGCGCCGGCATCTGGGCCATTTCATTATCAGTGTGGCTCCCAATGGCTATAACACAGTGATGAAATATTTACACATTCTGCTCTCAAATGCATATTCTGAGACGGCTGTTTCCTGAAGGGAGAACTTAAAAGAGTCAACAGCTGCAATCTGAAGGAGCTATGGAGCCGATGAGGTCAGGGCCGAGGAGGGATTCCCGCCACAGCATCCCTCCTCATCACGTCTCAGCATTCCTTCCAGCCCACGTCAGCTTCTCCACCAACGGGGGAAAGCATCCGATTGCTCATAAAGGTGCACAGGCATTTCCCAAATGAAGTGTGGGAGGCATTTCTCCAAGCAGCCAGCTGCCCTCTCCTCTCTGTCAAGGCTGCCCCTGGTAGTCACATTACCAGCCAAATGGCTGAATTTCCCCAGGGCTTATGGATGTCTGTTTCCAGCATCCTGAAACTGAGAACGGAGGAAGTTTGAAAACATTTTGGAGAGTTCACTTGGTTATTGACAAATCCACATGAGTACTTTGGGAATGGAGCCACCAGGTACCAAGTGGCTTCCAAACATCCACAACCTGGAGCTGTTAAGAGTTCCCCTCCCACAGAAACGCTGCCTGGGGGTGCTGAGCCAAGCCCGTCCGGCCCCTGGCATGCCATGGCCTCCCTCTTTGAAGGTCTCTAATGCCTGGAATGACCTCGAACACCTGGCCGGCCCTCCGTCCCCCAGCAGGGCTGGGGTCCAATCCTGCCTGCGAGCCTGGGGGCAGGCGTGTTTGGCCAGGTTTGCCCACTTCCCTCCTTGGTTCCCACAGAGCTGAAAATGAAACAGAAGCCGAGCCGGCCCAGGCCACCTGGGGAATATTTCGTTCCTCCTGGACAGAGAGAGGGTGGAAAGTTTACGTTCAGAATGAACTTCTCCCCTCTTCTCTGGAACATACGTCAGCATCACAGACATAGGCATTCTCTTAGCAATAAAGAAAATTAAACAGGACACAAGTTCGGCTCACAGCTGCCTGCAACCTGAGCTTTCTATTCTGTCCCAGAGCGGGAAGGGAGGTGTTGCATATGCAGACCCCAAGGTTTGGCCAAGGTCCTTCTGTGATGGGTGGAGGTGCCTCTCACAGACATTCATCAGAACTCAACATCCCAGCCCATCCCACCTCCACACCGGCATAGTCATTACTGATGGAGATGTGTGCCCATCACTGTGGGAAACACCTCATTTAATCCTCACAATACACTAAGCAAGGTACTCTTATCATCTTCATTTTTCTAATGGAAAAACTGAGGCTCAGAGAGGTTAAGCAACTTGAGAGGGATCACTCAGCTGGTAAATGCCAGAACCGGGATTTGAACCTGCTGTCAGGTAATCCAGGAGCCCAAGCTCTTGACTACTAGATTTCCTCTCCGACATCCTCAGCTACATTTCTCAGGGCCATGGCTAGCTTCTCGGTCAAGCTTATATCCTAAGGGATACTGGATGCAGGACACTTCATCATCACTTTTCTCACGGGTCTCAGTGACTAGGCTGGTTGCTATCTACCCTGAACTCCTACCCTTCTCTGTCCTGCTTGGTGTCCGGGAAGGCTGACTGCTGTGAAATGTGTCTTCCAGGCTCCCTCGCCCTTCCTCCTGTAACCAGCTGACAGGAGACCTGGCAGGCAGGAGGCGTGTGAGAGGAGAGGTGGCTGAGGTAGGTGGTGGCGATGGTTCTGACAGCAGGTATACGAGTATGTGGTTCTAGCTATCCTGTGCCCCTCGTCCAGCTCTCCCTGGTCCTGTCCCCCCACCTCCAC
>NW_017731416.1:386432-389928 GCF_001890085.2 Hipposideros armiger
CAGAAGCCCCTGGTTTGTGCTGATGGCTTCATCCACAATCATCAGTGAATACATACTGGGGTGGGGTTTTAAGACTAGGATAAAATGATATGTTTTTTCCAGGAAAGAAAAACATAAAAATGGTGTTCCTTAAGGAAAGAAGGGCCCCAGACGCCCCAGTAAAGTTACACAGAGGACCCATAATGAGACTATCCTGTTACATGTGAGGTCCATCAACAATAATCAAATCAATAGACCGATCCTATTGAACAGATGACAGCCATCTTTAGTCACATGGTGCTGGCTGGTCTCAAGCAAGGGCTACGCCGTCCTGTGCTTCCTGCCTGTTCCTCCAGGGTAACTGTTGGGTTTGCAGAGAGGAGACAGGAGAATAGAGAAGAGAACCCTTGGACCAAGCGGGACTGTGCTTCAGTTCAGGGTGGGGGGTCTCTCCTCACATAAGTGAAGAAGGATTCAGATCTCCATCCCTCAGCCTGTTTGTTGTTCATCACTCTGGGTTCAAGGTAGACTGCTGCCTACCCAGCCAGGTCAGACAGGTAAGTGGTTCATTTTTGAAAACCTCCAGAAAAGGAGGTTCTAATCCTTCTGCGGGATCCCCTTTGGATCCTGGGACATCAGATATACTTCCCCAAAAGTCCCTCCTTGTTAGAAACCAGCTCTCAGACAAGCTACTGATTATTGGGGACTTTTTTTTTTTTAACACTAATACAGCTTTCTGTGTTAGAGCTGAGACAAGAAGGAGCATGTGTTAGGACCCAGGACCTACATTACGATAAACAAAAACTCTCAGTTTCTTGCCGCCCAGAGTGTCCAGGGTCTGTCCGTGGTACAGGTACTTGGAGGCCAGCTGGTCTTTAATCATGTGATTCATAAGCAAATTCTTGGTCCGGGCATCAATGTGAGGGGTTCCATCTGCAAGAAAAGGGGCGGTCAGGTCCAGAGGCATGCTCTGGAAATGAAGAGAAGGAGATACACACACACACACACAGCAAGAAACCCAGCCCTCCTTGGCTTTGGAAATGGAGATTGAGAAATCAAGTGAGGCTGTGCTATTCCTTAACATCTGGCATCCTCTGTGAATTTTAAAAAATCATGAAAAGAAAGATCTAGATAATCAAGGGGGGTTGGAGTTTGGCCCTACAAGGGAGGGGAAGGCACAGACACAACTTGGCCCCCTTTTCCGCCTTCCTGTGGTCATGGCTCAGCTGTATCCTCACTGATCACCTATTACACTGGCGACTGACCCTGCCAGTAAAAATGGGTGGGGGTGGAGAGGGGGTGTGCTCAGCTCTCCAAGACGGCGCAAACTCTTGAATTCTGAGGACCAGAGTCCCAAATGCACTCTCTGCTCTGCCAAACGAAAGAGCAGCGCCTCTGAAGTTCCTGGGGAAATCACATCTGTTTTCAGTTGAGCTGGGTGGGAGCCCTAACATCCCGCAGGGTGCAATAAATCAGGAAGGGTGCTGTGGAGGTGACAGCCTCCGGGCAGCTGTCCCCGGGGACAAATTCACAGGGATGCATCCCCTTCGGTACCTTTGAAGACAGAATTCAGGGGGGCCAGGAGCGTTAGCCTCTCGTTTCCAGAGAGATGAGTGCTGAGGCCCGCTTGTTTGAAAAGGTCAATGGCGGTGGAAACATCGGACTCTGCGGCCAACTCAAATAGCGTCTTGGCTACAAGAAAGCAGAAAGTGGGTTCAAAAGTTAAAAGTGCTGTTTTCATTTATCCTTTGTCCTCCCCAGAGCATGACATATATCAGCAGGAATGTCACCTTGTGAGTCAACAACCCCTCTAAACACTGCTGGGGCACTGTGGGTCTGTGTCATCAGGGGATGGTCGTCCAGAAAAATCTCACTGGTCAGGGAAGTGAGGTGAGGCTCAGTTGGGGAGAGGCGAGCCTCTGTCCCAGCAGCCCTTGGTCAAAGCACCGACTAATGCTGGGGAGAAAGGCAGCACTGTCTGTCATGGCTCTGGACAGCAGATAATGCCAGTGACCACACCCATGGAAAGTGCTTTCTTCTGAATTGGTTTTCCTATGAAATGTCTTCACTCACGGGCAGTAGACTTCCCTGGAATTCCAGGATGGGGCTAGGATGCAAACCAAAATCTGTTCAGTCATTTCTCCCAGGGTCACGGACCCTGGATGCTTGGGGACTACAGAGAAAGCAAACGCTCTCAGGTCAGCAAATGGCCCTCTGTGCCCAACCAGAGCAGGCAGATCTTCTGAAACGCTTCTGTGATTGAGTTGCTCCCTCCCGTCACCTTCAATGGCTCTCCACTGCCTCTAAGATGATGTCTGGACTCCCATGCCTGCATCTCAGGATTCCTCACAGTCTAGCCACAACCCACCGAGTGCCCGGGCCTTCTCTCCTGACAGGCCGTGAGCTGGGTGCAGGAAGAAAAGTGGCCCCAAAGATCCCTGAATTCCTCCGGCCCCGTCACCATGGACAGCAGAGGGTACAACGGGCCTGGGAGGACCAAGGCCCCGCGAGACCTGGCTTACCTGAGTCTGGGATGAGCAGCTCATCAATGAAGTGCATCACACCATTGGTGGCCAGGATGTCTTTATTGGAGATGATGGCCTTTCCATTGATGGTGAGCATGTCCCCGCTGCAGCCCACCTCCAGCGTAGTGCCCTGCAGGGTCTCCACAGACAGCCCTGCGACGATGGCTTCTGCACACATGGCCGACTTCAGGATGTGGTTGTTCAGCAGGTCTGGGGACCGGACAGAACATAGGCCAGTCAGTGCCGCTGCGGGCTGACCTCAGGGCCGGCTCGCGGCCTGCCCAAGGCTGTGAGGACTCTGTTCTCTCCGGTGCTAACCTTCAGATGAGGCTGGGGCGCCACATAGGCCGGACCCTCTTTTCCTCCTGTCTGCTGTTTCTCTAAAGCTAGCCAGGGCTCGGCGGTCAGACTGCCTGAGTTCGAATCCCAGCTCAGCCACTTATCAGCTGTGGGACCCTGGGCAAGTCATTTAGCCTCTTAGTCTCAACTTCCTCACCAGTCAAGTGAAGATAAGCACAGCACTCACCTCCTAGGGCTGGTGTAAGGATGACATGAAACTCTGAGTGTGAACCACCCAGCATAGTGCCTGACAACAGAGTAAATGCCTGACAAATATGAGTGGTTAGTGTCACACCTGAACTTCAGGGGGAATTCTCTTATTATTAGTATCTGAATGTTAGGGATGGGGGAAAAACTCAGATGATTTTACCCTGGGACGTTTTACCTGCTGACTTTTATAAAAATGTAAAATGTGGGTGGAAAAGATGGAAACTGTAGCAAATGAGGCTTTGAATTATTTGTACACTTTGTTTTTGTGCATTTTACCCAAAGGTCTATGAGTCACCAGGATTTGTCTTAGGGGTTGGCGATGGTGATCAGTAAGACATGGTTTTCCACCCCATTCACCACACCCATACATCGGGCATACATCGTAAATATAATCACTTATTTACTTGTCTTGCTTGAGGGACCAGACGGGGTTGGGGGCCCTG
>NW_017731416.1:391356-395798 GCF_001890085.2 Hipposideros armiger
CTCTTCTAGCAAGAAGCAATGCACCCCTTAACTTAGCAGCTCACTGAGGAAAGACTCAAGAGTGGACGATGACCAGTTTTTAGCTGTTATTCTGGATTAGCCATGAAGCCCCTGGCCAGACATAGGTAGAGTTCAAGGGTCAGCGTGATGGTTCCATTTCAAGGATGCCAGGACCTGCCATCCCCTCCCCACATCACCAAGCTGCTGCCCTCCTGGTAGCCTCGTTCTGGCTTTGATCATTTGGGCCTTTAACGCTCCCTGAGTCCGGCCAGGGCCTGCTCTGGACTTCCAGCTCTGCCTCCCGCCTCAGCTGAAGGCTTCTGGGTTCCATACACGTTCCTCTGACTAGGATGGCAGGCGTGTGTCTATCCTGAGACAAGATGGCAGGTGGCATGTCTCCCTTGGACGAGAGCAGGGCTTGGGCTCAGTATGGCTGCTCCAATGAGGTGGCGGCAGCAGCAGAGGGATGCTCACCTCTCAGGGCCTCTGGGTCACCCAGGATCCGGTTCAAGGTCTCGGCAGGGATCTTCTCAAAGGCCTCATTGGTGGGGGCTAGCAGCGTGAACTGGCCATCGCCTTCAAGCAGGGTGTTGAGCCCGGACGCAGCCACGGCAGCCTGTGGGGAGGGGAGATGATGGCGCGTTCCTTGAAGGCTCTGGGAGTCTCCACAGACACGAGGTACACAGCCTCGCCAGTCCTCCCTCGGAGGCTCCGGCTTTTGTAGAAGGCCAAGATGAAACGACAAGCCTCACCAAAGCTCACCTCTTACCATGGTCTCCGGGGCCTTGCCCAGCCTGAGCGCGGCCCCACCAGCCCGGCCACCTCTCGGTTACTTCACATGCCTTCTGCCTTCGCACCTCCAGGCCTGGGCCCATCATTCCCTCCGCGCTTCCCCTTTCTTTGCTTTTCTGACTCTATTCCTTCTTTGGGCCCTGACTAAAATGTCATTTCTCTTGGTAATCAATGTGACATTGTCTCCACCCTGCTCCCACCACGGGCCCCCCAATAAAAATGAGTCTGTCTGTTACGCATCCTTGCCCAGCGTGCTGTCCCTTCTCCTGTCGTAAGTAAATAGTTATGGGTAATAATTACTTGTGTGAGCCCTGTGAGTGTAAGGACCATCTAATCCATTCTCTACAGCGCGGCCAGAAGGATCGAAAAGCGTAAGTGGCTTCCTCCTGCGCTCAGGATGAAGACACACTCCTGTGCCAGGTCCGCGTGGCCCTGCAGGATCTGCGCCCTGCAGCCCCGCCACTCCCCCTCTCCTGTGGCTGCCTCGTGGCCGTCACTCTGGCCCGCTGGCTTCCTGCCTGCTGGTCCTGCCTCGGAGCCCTTCCTCTTATTTACGCCTGCGCTCCCCTCTGCCGGCCGTGCTCCCGAACTGGCTGTCCTCAGCCTTCAGGCCTCAGCTCAAAGTCACCTCTTCCGGAGAGAACGTCCCTGACCATCTAGTCCCCACTGGCCTCTGTTCACCACCCACTGACTTCACAACGCGTAACACACTCTGTGGCTACCATGTTTGTTTGTTGTCTCTATTCCCAGAGAGAATATACATGCCCCTGCGGACAGAAATCTGTGTGTCTTGTTTACCCTTGTAATCATGGCCCATACAACAATGTCTGGGAAGTAGCAGGTGCTTAATGAACGTGTGTTCATGGAAGGGAAGAGGGGTGTCAGGGAGTGCCAAAGGGGAAGAAGCCAGGAAGGAATATTTGCCAAACCTGAACAGTAAGAGGAAGTCACTCGGTGGGGATCAAGGGCTGTTAAGCGAAAGATGTGCCACCAACCCCGTGGGAACATCACTCCCTTGCAAACTCCTGACACGTGAGTGACCCGTAGGAAAGCGGGGGAAAAGCTTAGACAGCAGGGTCCCCAGGACCCTCCAGAGCCACTTCCTGAGGCCACCTCAGTGCCAGCCCAGCCCAGGGGGTGTTTGTCCCTCTGTGTTGGAGATCTCCAGGGGAGGAGCCACCCCCTCCTACTGGGCATCCTTTGTGGTCAGGAAGTTCTGCTTGAATCAGGGCAAAAAACCCGCCGGGGTAGCCTGCGTTCACTTCCTCTGAGCAGCCGTTGCCAAGAGGAACGCCCGCTTGCCATTCCAGTTGTAAGA
Source organism: Hipposideros armiger (assembly GCF_001890085.2). Lineage (NCBI taxonomy): Eukaryota > Metazoa > Chordata > Mammalia > Chiroptera > Hipposideridae > Hipposideros > Hipposideros armiger. The sequence continues at coordinate 393,467 of NW_017731416.1, forward strand.
GAAATGTCTGCCGGGCAGTGGGGGAAGGACAGTATCCTGTGGGCCCAGAGCAGCCAAAAGCCAGGCTAGAAGTCACACCCCAGCTCCCATGTCCACACGGTGGTCTCTCTGTTGGCCTGGGTTCCAAGGAAATGTGGGGATGGCTGGAGCAGGGGTCCCACGGGGACATGTGGTCAGAAGATCATGCAGCCTGACAGGCCATTGATTCCAGTCCCACGAGGGAACCGCCACCTGGGAGGAAGGGCCCTCCCATCTCTGGAACCTGCACTGCAGGCTGAATGGGCCCTGCAGCCACACCACAGAACTTTCCAGAGGAGTCAGAAAAGGAAAGGTTTGCAAAGGGGGAGACAGGCAAAGGGAACTTGCCAGCAGGGGATTATGATGTTTCCTGTGCTCAAGCTGAGGGTCTGATCCATGTTTATGGGCATTCAGAGGAACCTGCTCCACGTCCCCTAAATGCCCATGAACATGGAGATGACTTCTGCTCCTCCCACAAAGGCAGCCCCTCTTGGAAGGCACTGTAGGCTAGGCCTGCTCCCAGGGCAGCCCCTCACCCGAAGGGTCTCGAAGGTGTCCTCGATCTCAATGATCTGCTGGATGCTGTTGGTGGTCGTGGAGATGACCTTGTCGATGAGGTGTACCACACCGTTGGTCGCATGGTGATCAGCTTTGAGCAGTCGGGCGCAGTTGACGGTCACGATCTGCCCAGAGAAGAAGTGAGGATGAGCGGTCACCATATCAGAGGCCAAGTCTCGAAGCCCCAGGCAGGGAGGACACAGCACAGAACATGGGTTCCATCAGCGGTGGAACTAGAGGGTCCGAGGAGGAGCAGGGGCAGGGGGCGGAGGATGACCTATCGTTGATCTCACCCACAGGACCAAACCCCAGAGACCAGCCCCACCTGGGGACCAGGAGTGGGCTCAGTGTGGGCAAGGGCGAGGCCCTGTTACGGGGGTTCCCTTACCCCATTGGGATAGTGGTGAATCTGGATGTCCGAGTTCTGGTACATGGAGGTGAGGGCCATGCCGTGTTTCAGCTCGTCTGTGAGGACCCGTCTGTTCACCATGTGGTAGCGGAGCGCATTGAGCAGCTCGATGTTGACATTGCTCACCAGAGAGTCCAGCACCTCCTACAAAGGAAGGTCAGTGCGGCAGTGAGGGGGCTGCAGACCCCACGTTCAAGAGGTGGGTGCTTGCTACCCTGGCAAAGATGCTCCTGAAGCCCCAGTGACCCCAGGCCTCCGTTCTGCCAAGGAGCTCTCCTCAGCAAGCACCATGGTCTGTCTGTCTAACTGGACAGATGGGGCACTGGACGCTCCCTGGCTTTCAATAAGGGTTAAGGAAACCGTTTCCCGAAACAGTGGGAAGTCACTGGAGTCCTCGCCCTTCGTGCCCACCAGCCCACGCCTCTGAGNCATATACCTCATCACTGCAGGCAGATGGAGCCCAGATCACTGGCATGACGCGCTCCCCATCCCATTCACAGAACAGGATGATTCCAGCCTGTATCTTCTCTCCATAAATGCTAAGCTCAGTTAAATGGCCAGAAGTCAGAGGCCAGAGGGGGAAGGAGGAAGGGAGAGGCCAGCGGCATGGCTGACCCAAAGACTGGCTGAGTCACTGGGCACTGGGGACGTGATTCCGGGGAGGGCAGAGACTCTTGTGCAAGGTAGCTGAACTCAGTGAGAGGAAACACTCAATGTCACAGCAACCTGTGGTGGGCTGTGAGGAAGTCAGAAATGGAGAGAGCGGGCAAGAAAAGGGACAGGCGTGGTAAGGAATCGTCAGGTGCAATGAGTAGACACTGCACAGAGTCACAGACACTCAAAACCAGGTGCCCTCAGCTCACTTGGGGCTTTCCAATGAGAGCGTGGTATCTTCCTTGTACTTGTGTATTAAAAGTGCAGTCCCTCCCTGTTCCCCATGGGTTAGGCTGGCCCTTCCAGAAGTAACCCTCCCTCACAGCTTAGGCTTTCCAGGTGACCCTCATCCTTTCCACATCCTTTCCACATGACCTTCCATGCTGGAAGGTCACACCAGCGTGCACTAGCATTCACAGACCCCTTGAGGAAGGGACCTTGACAAATAGCCAAGGCCCAGCACCCTCCCGAGCATGACCTCTGGGCAGAAGCCCCACCCCGGGATGGGGCGAGTTACCTGAAGCGATTGTCTCCCTTCAGGACATCCATGACAGTCCCCATTGGAGGGGTCAGAATCCGGTCCATGGTGAACAGGGTCCCATACCTGCCCCTCTTGTCGTGGGCGGCAATACAGCTGTTCTCAATGCATAGGCTCTGTGCAAAGGGACAGAGAGAGGCCAGGTGATCCCCCAA
>NW_017731416.1:404428-419819 GCF_001890085.2 Hipposideros armiger
TGGCACCAGGCCACACCCTCCCCTGTCTGCAGGCAGGATGGCACACCTGTGCAGGTGTGTGGGAACGCCCCGAGACCGCCTCCCGCTGGGGAGCCTAAAGCCTGCCACACTCTTCTTAAAACAACTCAGTCTCTTAAAAGAGCCTTCCTACTTGAACTCAACCAACCGGTAATTTTTAGTCATTTTGACGTCTGCGGAGCAAAACTTCACTTCATAGACATTTAGGTAACACAGGCAGGAATGTATATCAGAAGCAGATATCTTAATTACAAGCTAGCCTTATCGATTTATGTTGTTGTTGAAACTGGTTTCCTAGGATGAAAGAACTTTATAAATCTTCGCAGTACGTTGTGTATTTACAAGTAACAAAATGTTATTTCCTAAAAGAAGCCTGAAGCTTAGGTGGGCCTTCCCCCCACCCAGTGAGCTTCACGTTCATTTTACAGGGCGTGAAACTAAGGCTCAGGGGCTGAGCGCCCCTTCTGAGGTCATCCTTTCCCATCCCATATTTCCTGTCTGTCCTTCCACTTAAGTCAGGAATGCCATGGCCTAGCCCTTGCCAACCACACACCCCTGTGACCTTGGCACCAACCAAATTGCCCCCTTCCTTTTAAGTCTCAGTCTCATATTCTCAACTAATAAAAGCGCACACATTTCACAGTTAAAAAAGAAACCTCCTCTGCAGGGTCCCTGGTGGTATGTAAAGCAAAAGGGAAGGTGCTGATGAAATCCGCAGGTGCCACGTAGTCCTGGGCCCCGCGTGGCCATTCGTGGCACCCTTTGTTGACTGTGGGTAAGCCTGCCTGGCCTGCCACTTTCCTCCTTATGGAACTCCAATGGGCCAAGTTTTGACAGAGTGAGGTGGGAGTGGTGTGGTGTTCCCAGCCCCGCTGGAGACCAAGCCTATCCTATCCGCTCTTGAGCAGGGCTGATCAGAAATGCTGCATGTACTTAGAATCACTCCCAGCCACAGCCAATAAGGCGAGGCGGAGCCTGGGCCTGGTGAAAAGAGCACAGGTAGGTCAGAACTGGAGTCTGTCCCACCAGCTTGTCAAGGAGGTCTGCTTGAATAGGAAGGGGCAGTACAGGAAACTCGGTTTCCAGCTTCCATCCTCCTAGAGGCCCAAGAGCACATGGGGAGAAACCACACAGCCTCTTCCCTCGGACCCTCATTCAGCCTCTGCTGCCTATTACGCGGCTGCCCCTCTCTCCCACCCCTGCCCTCAATCTGCGCCAACAGGTAAGGCCTGGCTTACTCACCTGCTGGACAGCCCTTCTCTCCCGGGACCTTTTCATACCCAGGACAGCACTCGTAGCTGATGACTCTGCAATGAGACACACACGTGTAGTATTAGGCAGGGGTTCTCTCCTCTTCACACGTCACCAGTCCTCTCTGCAGGAAGAATGGCCTCCATTGACAGGGCAGGGGAATGGCGGGTAAAATATCCTGTTCGTGGAGGAGATCAGTCACTAAGTCAGATGTGCGCCTTTCCTTGGCCAGGAGCCTGTCATTCCTCCTCCGCTTTGTAGAAGCTTCCCAACGGCTGTCACCATCTATAGCAACCCACCTGGGGACCAGTCAGATGACTGCTGCAGCATGTTCAACAGTGGGATTCAAAAACATACCAAGAATTTATCTGCAACAGAATTCACGGGGACCCAACAGTTAGCATTCCTGAGAGGCAGCAGGGAGGGGCAGAGCAAGCCCTGGACCTGTTCTAGCTCTGAGGCTGCCACTGACTATCCGGGACCTCCGCAGCCAGTCGGCCTCCTCTCTGGGTCTGTTTCCTCATCTGTAAAATGTATGTATATATCATGCGATGGTCATTGGATTAAATCTCTCATGGATGTCTAGCTCTCCAGGTTAATAACCATGAAGGGTAGCGTGTATTATGATCAAGTTTTTCTCAGTCTTTTCAATCAAACTTTAAAACTTTTAAAATTGAAATAAAAAAGCGCTCCTTTTATCAAGATAATTTTAAAAATTTCTTTAAATTAAGAAAAAAATTTTAATCAATGGAAACATTCACATGGTTTCAAATTTAAAATATACAAAGAACGATATAGTAAAGTGTTTCCTATCTACCCTGATCCCTCAACCATCCCATCCTCCTTCCAGGAGGCAACCAACGTTGCCAGTTTGCAAGATTCTTTGTATTTGGAGGAACAAGGCTGGCAGCCTACATTTTTAAACGATGACATCATTTGGCAGAGACACTGAAAACCTTCTCTTGTTCTAACTCCAACCAGCCCATCATGGAACATATTTACCTTCTTCTGGAGGTCTGAAACACTTGGCTTCAGCTAACCCAACATCCTGGGGAAGCCCCAGGGCTGAGAATTTCAAGTATCATCGCAAGGAAGTTAAGTGTGCTAAAAGCCTACACCTAAGGCTTGCTTCACATCGAATCCCCCAGTTCTGACTCAGGCCACCCCTGCACCAGCAGTGTGAGCACAGCCCCTCCTTGGCAGCCCTGGAACCAGATGTAGAGAGCCCCATTCTGCCCCCTCCTTTCTCATACATGGATATGACCTTCGGGATAGAAGAGAACTCAGGCTTGAATCGCAATGGGTTTTATCACAGAACTGCTCACCACGGGGCTCTCCCAGGCTGTTTAATGACATCACCAGAAGAGAGGCAGGCAGATCGGGAAGAAACAGGGCTTTGGAGTGGGGCAGGGAGCTCTCAAGGAGTCCAGACATTCTGCTTTTATTAATTCCATTGGAGTCATCGCAGGGAAGCCCTGGTGAGTCATGAGAAGATGAAGTCTAATCCATCTCTTATCACAGGTGGTGTTTCAGAGACAGACTGGCTAGGCTTCTCAGGACGGATGCCAGGGACCTACATGTGTCACTCGGCCAGAAAGCTGCCCCCCCCACCCCGCCAACCCCCCTGCAGGAAACAGCTGAGGAGTGACAAGCCATGCACATGCTTCTTTGCCCTGCTCTCTCCACCTTCCTGGATTCCTTGTCCCCCTTTTCTCCAGCCCTCCTCCCATCCTTCCTTTCTAATCTTTCATCCCTATACTTATAAGATTTAATGGGCTGGTAGTCTCAAGACACACCTTGACTGACCCATAATTTTACCTTCAGAAACTGAAGTAAGATTTGATTGATACACAAACATTCAAAGGCAGCATGTGTAATAGAATAGAATTAGGACACTTGGCGTGTCATCAATCAGTAACTAACAGGGGTCACACGCCGGGTCCCCTAATTCTCTTTCTGAGTCTCAGTTTCCTGATCTATAAAATGGAATGAAGTTCAACTAGATGATCTCTAAGGTTCCTTCCAATCTCGCACTCAGAATTCTAGTCAATGGGATTATTTCTAAATTATTTCTTTCAAAGAAGAGGAGTGCCAGCTTCTCCCAGCTAAACCTAGGGAGAGCTCCGAGCCTCGGGCCCACAGAACCAGGGAACACCTGGGATCCCAAGCTTTCTCTGATAAATACCAGGGTTCTGTGACTGGGATAGAGGATGTGTGATTAGGTCACGTCCCCCAAAGCTTAGTTTCTTGCCAAAAGTGCCTGGGTGACATTCCACGGAGTTGGAGTTGGAGGATGGGTCTTTTCCTAAAAGCCTTCCTTACTTCTGGGGACCCCTGTATATATGGGACCCCATGTCTTGGAGCCCCCAGCCACACTGGCCCCGATGAGTCATGTGACTCACCAGAAGACTTTTTTTCAGGGTGTTAACATCTGAGTTCCATCCCAAAAAGACACAAGAGAGCTCAACAGCTCAGGTGGCCTCACCAGGACAAAAGAAAACCAATTCCTCAAGTGTGAGCTGGCTCCTGTGGCCATGTGCGGATGAAGGTGAAGGCTACTTAGGATGGAATCTGAAAGCTGCAAGGGCTCTGAGATCACAACTGGGTGGGGAGGGGGGTGTGTGTGGCAGATTGAGGACTCTTCTCGAATTTCATCAAGTCCAATCCCATTCCCATTGCTCTTGACAATGCACATATTTGGGGGGAAAGCAGACTGATTTGGAAAGTTTGACACTGAGAGGACACAGGTGTTCTCTCCAGTGTGATCAGAGCTAACCTCTGTCAGCATTCACTGTGCCTCTCCAGGTGGGCTTTCTGCACCCATGTCACTAGCGGCTGGATGCGGGTGGCACACTACCCCCAGCAGGGGCTCAGTCCCCCAGCTGAAGGCTTTTTCCTGATTCTCTGCCAGGAAGCTTCCTCTAATCCTGTCACCTTCCTGACCCCTCCCTCCCCTGCACGCCTGTTGCCCACAGTGGGCATCCTGGCACTCTCGAGGTGTGCAGGTGTAAGTCATGCCTCTCAGCCTGAGCCTGGCAGCCCTAGGGGTTGAGATGCTTCCATATCTGGCAGTTTCCCTGCTTCCAACTGTCCCAACAATACTAACTCTCCTCAGAGCCAGTCTGCACGGCCGCAGAGAAGCAGAGGGCAGCTGGAAACCGCGGACTGAGAAGATCATGCATCGAGACAATCTTAATGAAACCTCTCTGGACAAGCAGCCCCTGTTCTCAGCTCAGTGTGCCACCCACCTTGGGCTCTGGCCTGGGGAGAACACACATGCTGTGGGGAGATGGGGCTGGGGGCAATCACAGCATAGGGAGCGGGGGCTGATGCCATCTCTCTAGGATGAATGCAGCAAAGAATGGAGACCATGGGGGAGCCCCCATCTGTGTCTCCACAGTTCCTGAGCTTCCCTGCACAGAGGACCCATCTGTTGTTCTCTGAATCAAATCTCATCAGCTAAGGTGTTCTTAAGGCTACTAGCTCTCCTTGCTTAGACAGTCCAATAATTAAATACCTCAGGTCAGAAAAAGCATATCTTGGGCTTGGCCGAGGGGCTCAGTTGGTTAGAGCGTGGGCTCTGAGCAACAGGTTGCCGGTTCGATTCCCACATGGTCCAGTGAGCTGCACCCGAGCTGAGCTGCTGCTGAACTGCCAACAGGTGGCAGCATGGCTCAGCTGGTGAGAGCATGTGCTCCTAACAACAAGGTTGCTGGTTCCACTCCCGCATGGGATGGTGGGCTGCGCCACCCCCACCCCCCTACTCCCCAACCCCAACTAGATTGAAAGGGGTGACTGGACTTGGAGCTGAGCTTGCACCCTCCACAACTAAGATTGAAGGACAACAGCGTGACTTGGAGCTGATGGGTCCTGGAAAAACACAATGATCCCCTTCCCCAATTCCCCAACACTGCTCCCCTCCCCAATTCCACAATAAAATCTTTTTAAAAAAAAAAAGAAAAAAGAAAGAAAGAAAGAAAGAAAAGAAAAAGAAAAAGCATATCCCTAGGACAATGAGACACCATTTTTTTTGTTGTTGTTGTTCCAGCTTCCCTGGTCAGAAGAACAATTTGAGGAAGAAAGTGAGGGAAGGTGCCCGAATTAGAAGGGCATTTAATTGGGAGGAAGGTAAGAAGATAGTGTCAATGCAAGTTCTAAGAATAGAGCTATTAGGGAAGCGCTCCTTCAGTCCCCTCCACATTTTTTACTTATGATTGGATAAAACAGAAGTATTGGTTTCTCTCCCCAAATCATTTCCCAAGAAGTTAATACAGTAAGTTAAAACAATTACATTCTCCCAAGTATGCGCCGTAGTTTTTGGCCAGCTGTTGTGACTGTAAATGCTCTAGAGATTAACTAGATCCTGGATGTAGGTGGAGCAAGGAATGGAGCCTGAGAGCCGGTTTCCTGTGACAGAAGGTAAACCATTCAGTGTGTCATGATTTCCAAGTGGAATCGCAGAGCAAACACAGACCAGTATCGTCTAGACATTCAACATGCCCCGCAGACTACCTGCCTGGAGTGGTTCATTTTCTGCACTCCTGGCCTTGGAAACTCAGCTGAGCTTTCTTGAGCCTCCCAGCAGAAAATCATATAATCTTGAGTAGCCCTGGTGAAGAAGGGCTTGTTTTCACCTACTGTCCACTCCCAAAGACCTGCTGCAACCCCATTCACCAGGGCCCGGCTTGCTTAGTGATGAGCCCGAATCTTCAGAAAATGTAGTTAGGTTTTGACATGGCAATCTGTGTGCAGTGTGTGAGGGCATTTGTGGGGGGCTCCTGGATGCTGGCTGTGTCTCCTCAGCTCCCATGCCCTTCATCTCACTAGGGGTGTTGGGGAGTCAGAATGACATCAGACTGGGGTTGAACAACAAAGAGAAGGTTGGTGAGTCTGGTCAACTGCTGACCGTGAAAAGGCTATCTCCCTGGGGTCCAAAGCCACAGGTTTGGGGGCTGTAAGGAGAGAGCTGGGGCAGATCACCCGGGACCTACAGGGCTGTTCACTTCTGAATCACTGACACTAGCTGCTAGGCTTGGTGCTCCCTGGGGCAACATGGGAGAGGAGCAAACCTCTCACACTTACCAGGGGGTGACGTTGAGCAGGTTGCCGAGGCTTTCTGACCCTAAGTTTTCCCCTCTGTAAACGGGCTAATAATCATACTGATCTGATAGGGTGATCATGAGAACTGAAGAAGCTTACACAGGGAAGTCACTTAACAGATGCTTTATATTTACTAAGTGCTCAGTTGTTGAGCTTGTTCTACAAAAACTCCAGGTAGAAACCTTCGAATTGAAGTTAGGTTAGTAACTTCATTGAAAGCAATGTCCTACATGAGGTCACTGCTCAAATCACATCATAATAAGTAAACCTCCATAACACATCTAAGTAACTCAATAGATAGGGCCTGTATTAGTTTCTCATTGTCGCTGTGACCAATTATCACACACCAAGTAGCGCAAAACAACACAAATGTATTATCTTACAACTCTGGATTTAGAGTCAGAAATTGGCCTTATGAAGCTAAAATCAAAGGCTGCATTCCTCCCAGAGGCTCTAGGGAAAAACCCATTCCTTATCTTTTCCAACTTCTAGCAGCTGCCTGCATTTCTTGGCTTGTGGCCGCATCACTCCAACTTCATCTCCTTTCATCACCACATCTCCTTTCTGACTCTTACCCTCCAGCCTCCCTCATATAAGGACCCCTATGATTATACTGGATTTACCCAATAATCCAGGATAATCTCCCCCCCTTGAGATCCTTAACTTAATCATATCTGCAAAGTCTCTTTTTCCTCGTAAGGGAACATGTTTGCAGGTTCAGGGATTAGGGTGTGGACATCAGGGGATCATTATTCTGCCCACCACAGGACCTTACCCCACCCAGATGCTACATGGATTCATGTAAATACTCAACCGAACAAAATTCCACATCAGCTAGCTGCCTCCCAGGAGTTTGCAGAGTGAGACAGAACCGTCAGGTAGCCCTGCCCAACAGAGATCTTTGGGGAACCTCTGGTGTTGGGTATATATCAAATCTCAGCTATTTTGGAGCCAAGTATCCATGGGTCCCAGGTGGTTGAACAGGTAATATGAAACGGGACAAGGTGCTGGTGCAGGTCTGGGGACAGCCTGGCTTTCCCAGGTGGCGTTTCACGATCCTCTTCTTTTTCCTCTTGGCACCAAGGTTGTGGGATACAGGAAAGGGAGGACAAGGAGGGCTCGTCACTGCAATATCCCTGGCTGCCCTGCCAGAACGAGATCTACTGGCAACAGCCCCACTGGCTGATGGGAAAGCTCAACCGTACACCAGCTGCCTCGGGAAAAGTCAAACTTCTGAGCTTTAATGCAGTGCTGAATAAGTATTAATATTTCAGCCCTTGGGCAGAGCGACGCTTGCTACTAGAGAAAGGGGCAGGTCCTACCAGCTCATCTTGGCTCTGGAGAAGGGCAATTACGTTTGTGAAATAATGTTGTTCGTGCAACAACTTCAAGGCTTTTGGAATGGACAGCTGCCACCTCAACCTTCCAGCTCCCGCTGGCCTCCCGGTGCCATGTTTATAATGTCTGAGCTCCTGCAATGACTGTTACAGCCCCATGATGTCAACTCTGACTTGGCTGTTAAGAAGGCCTCCCTCTCCCCGGGGTTTGCACAAAGGAGGCCTGTGGAGAGGCAGCAAGGCTTCCTGACCACAATTTCTTGCACCATCGCCCAAACGGCTGCCTGTAAAAATTTTATGGTTACTGATCAGACAGGGGGCTTGAAATCAGAGTGGGATGCTGTCTCCCTCGTAACTCTCTTTGTTTGATTAGCTATTGTATTGCGCTGGTGCTCTTTAGGATCTGGAAATTAAAAGCTAACTTGAATTTCCAAGTAATAAAATTCACTGAAGTCACTAAATAGAGGCACACTAGTAACCACTTCCTGTAATAAAATCCATGTCGGGCTTGACAAATAGCACCAAAGACTCCGGTTCTTCTTTTTTTGGAAATGCAGAAAAGCTACTGTCTGAGGGCAATGTAGTGTCCCCTGAAAAGAGTGCTACCTGTGGCCAGTCCCTCCCTCCCTCCGTGGAGGTGGCTTCAGGCTCCTGGGTCTCTCTGTGTGTCAGATACTGTAGTGTTCACCCCAGGCCCTGTGCTTGCCTGCTTTCAAGATCAAATTCTCCTTCGTCTTGGGCCCCTTGGTGACCTGTTCTGCCCCCTCCCCCGTGACATTTTGGTCTCTTTAATCCTAACACACACTTCTGCTCCAGCCTCTTCCCTGGAGTCTTGCTGAGAAGGTTCCCACTGCCCAAGCGAGCACCCCCCGGCTGAGACAGTCTTCTTTGTTCCCCCCACCACCAGGCTCCCCATTTCCCTGTCTGGTCCTCCCCCAAATAAATGCACCAGGATGACTTCAAGTCCAGCCAGCACGTCTCCCTCCCCTTCCCTTCCTGACCACCCATGGCACTTAATTCCTGGGGGTGTGTGGCAGCTCGGGCAGGGTCTCGGTCCTGGGTACACAAGTGAACCACAGGGCTGCCCGACCTCAGCTCTCTTGGGGACAGCGGATGAGCTCAGCCGCTTCCCCTTCCCCTCCCTGAGTTCTCTGGGCCTCTTCCCAGCCAGCCCCACCTTCCTGACACTGCACGTGATGTTCCAGGAAGGGACCCTCTTGTCCTAGATCATGAAGTTTTATATCAACTCATGTTTTTCTGTCTTCGTTTCCTCTTTTTGGAAGCTGCCCCAAAGCAACGGCCACGTTGAGGAGTTGACCGTGCATGTCATCCCCTCTGGCTTTCCTTTCTCCAGTGCCAGGGACGCCCGGCACTCACTGGTGTGAGGCGGGCAGCATCACACTCACCGCGCTGTCAAAGCCAAACCTGCCTGGAGGGAAGTGCCAACACACTGCTGTGCTGCCCGCGCCTTGTCCTGGCACACAGAGGAAGAAAGACGCAGGTACGTGAGCCAGGAAGCCAAGGCGAATCACCATCCACAGCCGTGTCAGCCCGGGAAGTGCCCGGGAACATTATCCATCAGCTGTTAAGTAGTGGGGCAAATGCCTCAACCCAGGGCCACCTGAAATTCAATGGCCAATGCCACCCCACTGCCAGCTTGCCATGACAAGCTGGTCCCATTTTGAGGGAAACTGGGACTTACAAAGAGGTCGAGCTTTTTGAAACCCAGGACTCTGAAATGTGCAAGAGCTGTTTGCTTGTTAGCAGTGCTCTGGTCACCTTCCAAGAAGCAATTATGTGGGGCCTGGCTCAGTGTTTAAGTAATTAACTGTTTATTTGACTAGACATATACACACATGGGAAAAATCAGAATACTAAAAGTATTCTTTTTTGCTTTTGTTTTTTAACTTGAGCACCGTGGAAGGATGTATGGTTTAGAATTTGCACAATCTTTTTTTGTCCACAGCAGCAAGAATGATCGCTGGGTGTTTGTTCACTGAACCCGGGAGGTGTGTCCTCTTAGCTCATTCAACCCTTAGCTTTGAAGCTGGGCTTGGTCAAGTGCAGAGCCAGCTGCCCTTGACAGGCTCCCAAGATGCTGCTGGTCTCTCCCTAGCTCGGCCTTGATCTCTAACTTCCCTTGATTCATACTAGGAGGGATAATTGCTTCACACAATCAGGGTCACAAGTTGCAATATTGATTTCCATGTACATTTTAAAGAAAGAGCATTTTCCCTTCTTTCGGTTGGTTATGAAGTTGGAGATGTCTGCTCAAAAGCAACGTCACAAGCAACGCATTTAAAAATCCCTAACATTGGAAAGTGTTCAAGGTGGTGCTTAGAGTCTTTTAATCCTCCTATTATGCAGACAAGGGGAAGGTCAGGCCCTCACAAGTGGCTCAGGAGTTTCCACTTAGCACATCTTCCCGTCTGTAGGGGAGGGCCAGCTTTGAGATCTGTTGACAGTTGGTGCCCAAACAGATTAGGTTTCTACAGAATTCTGTTCGAACATGCATGCCACCCTGTTTCCACCAGGCAGCAGACGGCCGGGATAAGTGGTGCCTCTCTGAGTGCTGACAGAGGCACCAACGAGCCCCACTGTAAGCACACTGGTCCACACCCCACTGGCACTCTCACTTCTGTTTGCGTGGCCTAGATTTGCAAGTTCTAAGGGTAATACCAATCCCAGGGAACATCTGCTGAGCGCTTACTATGTGCCAGGCACCTTAGTCAGCCGCTCAGGTGCATGAGTTCATTCAATCCTCAAAACAATCCCATAAGGTCTTCCTATTGTTAATCTTATTTTACAGACGAGGTAATTGAGGGTTCCAAGGTGAAGAAGCAACTTGCCCAGGTAAGTGGTAGAGCCAGGGTTTGAGTTAGGAGGTCTGAGCCTATGTTCTTAATATGCTATGCTGCCTTGTAATGTGGACATTTCTAGGCACTCTCAGTCTTTTTGGACAGAGTCTTTAGCACGGCAGAACAGGAATGGTGGATGAGTCCCCAGTGGGCTCTTTCCTAGAGTCCCAGGCTATGGCTTCTCCATAATAATAACATTTGTATCATTTAGTGAGAATTTAGCATGCGCGTGCGCACACACGTTTCATGCGGGTAATCTCAAATCAGCCCTGAAAAATGTACCCAGGTCTTGTCAGGAGCCTTAAAAATGTAAAACAAAACTGGCCAGCTTGCTAACACTGCCACTCCCAAGCACACGGTTCCCTGACTTGTTTGCACACGCATCGTCATGGCTCCCTGGCAGCCTGACCTTACAGAAGGCTGGCCCAGGCCTGGGGGTAGCCGCAGCCGCCATATACGGATCCCAGGCTCCTTGGTGGCTGGCGGTCCCGGGTGGTTATAGGTACTCACGTTGATTTACCACAGATTTTCCTCTGGTACCACTGCTTGCAGTTGGTGAAGTACTTCTTGTTGGTGCCAATGACCTTCTGTACAGCACACACGTTGGGGCTGAAAAAAAAGTAGCCATGTTAACAAGATGGTCAGCATGTCCACCCCATCTCCACGTCCTCCCCACCCTGTGGGTCTCCTGGGTCATTAGAACATTCTAGAACACTCTAGATATGGAGAAGATACAGTCATTTCAGTCTTGGTACCAGGGGGTGGCTTGGAGGTAGACACTGACTTCCTGACCTAGATTTGCAACAGCCCCCTGGAAGTCACCCCCCAAATTAAAAATTGTCAAAGTACATCACACACATAGACATAACTTCTTCATATAAGTATCCTTCTTTGACATGACATTTAGTAAGTGGAAGTAAAAGCACCTTAAAATTTTAGACTGCACGTTACGGCTTGAGAAAACTAAGTAAGAGCGGTGCATTTGCTAAGCAAAGTAGCTTTGCAAGAAGCCCCCAGCCTTTCTCTGCATCTCCACTGCACACTGAGCCAAAACATCTACAGGCGCTACCCTGCCATCCCAGGGCACGGCGGTGGCCCTGCTGTGATGAGGGGAGGCTGAGGTCCGGGCCCTGCACCTCCCAGGCAGCTCCACACACAGACAAGCTCTGCGTCCCTAGGCCATCTGCCTGGCTCCCAAACACAACCCATCAGAGTGCCACCCTGGAAACTAGATGACACAGTTGGCTGCTATCAGGACCTCAGTAGAAGACACTCTGAAACTCTGCGTCCTTCGCAGCTTGAGTCCCACTTCCCCCAGAAAGCTTTCTTCCAGTGCCCAAGGTGACACTCGTCTGTCCACCTCTGAGCTGGGGTACAGCCTTCATTTTTAACCCGTTACCAGACAGAACCCTATAACAGACTAATGTGTGTATGTCTCCTCTCTTCAACAGCCCTCCAAAGAACCTAGAGGGCAGGTGCTCTGCCTGTTCTTCCTTTTATCTTACAGATGGGACCCAGCACTGGGTCAGCAGGAAGGAGCAACTTGGAATGAATGTGAATGAACAGAATATAATATTGCTCCCGGGACCACCCAGTGCAGAAGGAGCCTCAGAACCTCTGAGGAAAAGCTGAATGCAAATGCCCCAGGTTTACGCCGAGAAGCTTTCCCCAGAGATGTGGGGTGCTGTTTTTATGAATTTTATTCTAGTGTACCCAGTCCTGACCCACACTGTGCCCAGTCCATGTGGTGGCAGGACCTTCATTAGGAGTCCCTGGGGAAAGGAGGCAGCTGTGGCTGGGGGGTGGGGGTGGGGTGGGGTGTGTCTTTCCAAGCAAGAGGCAGGCAGTTTATCTGGCTGATCACAAGTCAGAAGAAAGCAAAGCGAAGGGACTGAGGGCTTTCACACCACCTGCGTGCTCAGGGAGCTTCAGGTATCATTCTTTCATATCAATCCCTCTGTTACTTTAAGGTGCAATCCATAGAAATCATTTGATGCGCACGGTATTTTTCAGAAAGACACTCATAGGGCAGTGACAGCTACACCTGCCATGCCCATCTCATCAGCTGCAAGAACCTGGTCAATTCTCAAATACTCAGGGCCAGGTTACGGGGTGACAGAGCATGCCAACCCTTTATTTCTTTGCCCTGTCCCTTCTACCATGTGGCTGTTACCTCTTGTCCAGTTTGTGGTTCAGTAGGCAAACATGAGTGGGCCAAGGAGGCACAATTGAATGGAGGTAAGGGCCTGAGCGTGAGGGAAGGCAGGAGAGAAAGCCACAGGCTGGCAGGGAGATGAGCCCATGTCCCCTTCATCCCAACTGGGTCTGGTCAAATGCCCGCAGCTCTCAGAGGATCCTAATGAAAGCCACCTTGCTTCTCTGTTTGTTGTCTGGGAGCCATAGGTTACAGCAGTCCCCAAATAGCCCCTGGAGAGTTCCTGCTAGCCACACTCCAGTCCTAGGTGTACAACCTTAGAAGTTCTTCTATCTTAGCAAGCAGGAAACGATTACTGTCGAATGCCCTGCAACTTTCCAAAGGCGTTTGGCGAATCTTCAGGGAGTCTCTCGTGGAAGTGGCTCCAACATTCCTCCGCAGCGTGAGTTTCCACTGCTGCTAACTTTTGAGTCCAGCGCAGAGGCTGGGATGACCCGCTCCCTCTCACAGCAGGGTGAGAGGGGTGGGCTGTGCATATAGGAAATTCATGCTGAAGTTTCATCAACATGAGCAAGCCACGTCTGGACCTCCTGCCTTATGCACAGCAGCTCTGCTGTTCAACCTGGGTTTGAAAATCAAATGCTTCAGGAAATTCAGTCCAGTTTTGGCTGTTGATATTCAGAAGTGTGGCTGCATTTTTACTTCTCTTTCAGTATTAGGTTTTTCCTTCCCTATAGCAACACAGATACAGCCGGGAGTCAAGAGACCATGTCATAGTCACGACTCTCCCAACAGCTTTCTGTGTTTGCATTAAGTCACTCCACCTCACTAAGCTGCAGTGTCTCCATCTGTAAAATGGGAACACGAACAATCGAAGCAAAAGAGGTAGTGGATGATAAAGGGCTACACACCAGCATGACCCCCTCATCATGTTTTCCTCCACGTCTTGGAGCACACTGCAGTTCCTCAAAAGAGCGAAGAGATTTCCCTTCCCTTTTCACCAGTTCTCACTTTGAATGAAGGGCTGGAGCTTGAACTAGGTTATCCATTTTGCAAGGGATGCCCCACCCACGCGCAAGGCCAGGCAGCCCTGTGGTATTTTCAGGAGCAGTTGGATCAGAGTAACCACAATTGCGCCTGCATTTTGTCACAGTCCATCTGCCTGTGCATCGTGACTCTCCTGGGGGGGCGGGGCAGGCATGTGTGACGTCCTAGACTATTCTGCCCATTAAAGATCACTATAGGCCTTTCCAACTGCACCACAAGAAGCTTGTCTAAAGGATTAGACTGCAGGAGTATTGGGGGGTAGGTGTGTGTGTGTGTGTGTGTGTGTGTGTGTGTGTGTGTGTGTGTGTGTAGGGTGGAGAGGAAATTGATCTAATTTCTGAAATTCATAATAAAGACCACTTACATTAAAAAAAAACCCAAAACGTTTTCTGGCTAATTAGCATCTCTTCTGTGCTCTGAAGGGAAGGAGGTTTGGTAAAGAGATAGTTCTTGGTGAAACGCTGTCAACACTTTTGGGGAAGCTCCACTGTGGTGCGCACAGACACCATTTGGGGTGACAGTGCTACAGGGCATACTATTGGGGTCTTCTGACATAGTGGCTAAGATACCGATGGAACAGAAACCTCCCAGGCAGGTACATAACATGCTTCATTTGTAAGAAAGGCAGAGGGACAAAGGTGAGCTGAGCAGAGGGAATGAAAATGCCAGCTGCTCACAGTTCAACTTTTAGGCCTCGTATTCCTCTCATCTTTCTGACATGCCCCCTCACCCTTTTGTACCAGCCCAAGTCAAAGGTGATTCTCCCACTTCCCGAAAGAGCCCAGGACATCCCCGGAGCTCCCCTCTTTCCAGGAAGGTATTGAGTCTGTGGCATGGCCTGGCTTGCTTTCACTCTGCAGAGTGGCCAGACACTCCCTGTAGCCCTGGGCACGGGAAAGTCCAAGTAAGTGCATGAGGCCACAGGTAGAGGGAACCAGGATAACTACCCAAGCCCCGAGCACTCCTGGGGTGGGAGCCAAGGCTTTGTAAAGTCCTATGAAGTCAACTCTAACCACCCCTAACACTGAGCTTTGATCTGAGTACAGATCTGCCCACTCATGTGGAGGTCTGGGCACTACCTGGGTTTGCATGCCAGACCCCATGGCATTTGGGCTGCTACACAGCCTGACTCTACCCACATAGAGTTTTACCTAGTTGTGGAAAAGGAATCAGTACAACCAAGGTAGGCTGGAAGTGGCAGCGAAGCCTGGCCATGTGTGAGCAGGGTGGCCTAGACGGGATGTAGAAATACTGCCCATCTCCGCCTGGGTTTGCCAAGCTCTTTACCAGGTCAGACCCTCTGTTTGCCTCTTTTTTTTTTAAATTTAGTTAATTTATTTCTATATTAGTTTCAGGTGTACGGAACAACATAATGACTAGACATTTACACCCCTCACCAAGTGATAACACCCCCCAAGTCTACTAGCCCTCTGACACCATATATAGCTGTTACAATACCACTGACTATATTCCCTATGCTGTACTTTACATCCCGTGACCATATATATATATATATACACACACACACACACACACATATATATATATAAACACATATATATATATATACACACACACACACACATATATATATATACACACATATATATATATATATATATACA
>NW_017731416.1:419954-460413 GCF_001890085.2 Hipposideros armiger
GTGGGAAAGTGGTGTGACCCTCCTGGACTCAGTTTCCCCATCTGTACCATGCGCGTGAGGCCGTGGAGTTCTCCTGTCCTCCATGGGGCAGGGGAGGAGATGCCACACTGCCTTCACTGCCCTGGCTGTGCCTGGACAGCGCTGCCTCCTGCCAGGTGAACAGCAGCCTGGGGGCCTTGGATGCTGCCCGTTTGTGTGGCCCCCGGGTCACATCTAAAGGCCCTGGACAAGACCTGACTGGACTATGTGCGCTGCTACCAACTTCCCCTTCCTCCTATCTGGTGTGAGAGGCTGAAGGCCCGGGTAGCGTGGTCTCATGCTCTTGGTGAGTCTGGGGGCGCTGGTCAGCTCTCCCAGCGCGCGGCAAAGCATCTGCCTCTGGCTTTCCCTCTGTCGTCCCCCACCTCCCTCCCTCTGCCTCCTGCGGGGCTTGTCCCTCTGAGCGAGCGCCCCATAGCTGCCTGCTTTTCGTTTGAGCTTTGTCCCTGGCGCCCCCAGCCTGTCCCTCCGCCACCCTAGCGGGCAGCCGGCTTACCCGTGGTGCCGGCCCCGGAGCCGGCTGTGCTGCAGCACCAGCTGGTAAGGCGATTTGGCGGGGCCCGCCAAGGTGGCGGCAGGGCCCAGGGCCAGCGCCAGGGCGAGGGGCAGCAGCCGCACGAGGAACGCCATGGAGCGAGAGGACGCGCTGCGCAACAGCGGGCGGGAGGCAGGGGCAGTGAGAGCGCCTCCTCAGCGGGCCGGGCTAATAAGCGGCAGCGAGGGGCGGGAGGCCAGGCGGGCAGGCGGAGGGCGGGAGCCCCAGCGCTTCGCCCCCCTTCCCTCTCCCCCCCACCCCCACACTGCCCGCCGGCCCCAGGCTGCGCGGCTCCCTTCACCGTCCTCGCACCGCCCAATCCGCCCGCCTCGGGTCCTCTCTCTTCCCCTCCCCGACCCGCTCCTTGGCACCAAGGCTACAGGTCTTGTGGAAGGAGCGACTGGGAGCCAGGGGCAGCTGTGCCGAGGCTCTCCGCACGCCTCACTCCCTCCTGGAGCCTGCAGGGCTGAGCCCAAAGACCCCTTGCTGGCCTCGAAGCCACAGAACATAGCCCAAGCGGGGAGACAGGCAATGCCGATCCCCACAATACGCTCCCCAGCAGACTTCCCTCTGCATGCCAGGAGCACCCCTCTCTCTCCTAGGCTTGCTAATTGAAGGAAAGATAAGGATTAGATTTTAGGATTAACCAAAGTCAAAAAAATGTGGGACAGGTTTTTTAGACTCTAAGCTACTCCTGGAAACCACAGAGAAGGGTGGGGTCCATTACCTTGGCTCAGGCTCATTCTCTCTTCATTAAGTCTCTGTGCAGCGCTGTGGCCAGATTGATGCTGCAAAGAGATGGAACAGACAAGAGTTTTGCCCTGCAGGAGCTCAGATCGAGTCAACAAATAGTCACATGGGAAGGAGGCATTCACCCAAACGCCTATTAATCACCTACTAGTTAGTTACCTGGCACTGCAGGCCCAGGGGAGACAAAGATGGATGAGCAGATGGGATCCAGGCTCCTTCTGAAAAAGCTCACAGTGCGGTGATGGGCAGGCCACCCAACAGTGTGCCATGGAGAGGCTGAGGCATCAGGCCCTGACAGGGGTGATGCCTGCTCGTAGGCCTGAAGGGTAAGGAGACAGCCAGGCAAAGCGAGGTGTGCATTCAGGGAACGCAAGTTGGACAGCTGACTGACGCATGGGGAGGTGGAGTCACGGGTGGAGGAGGGAAGGCATGTCACAGGGCCCAGACCCAAGCTCAGTCCTGCAGGTGATGGAGAAGAAGGCAAGCGACACCATCAGGTCGGAAACAGGCTATAAGAGAATCAGGTAAAATAAGGCAAGACGGGAAACAGGACAATCAGGTGAGCAGGAGGAGACCGTGGTAGTGGAGGTGGGCATGAAGAGAGGCAGCAAACCAGAGGGGTGTCCAGGGGTAACAGGACTCGGCAGAACTTGGAGGCTGTACCTCGGGTGTGTGGGAGAGGAGTCCAGGACGACTTAAGTGTCCTTGGCATGGGCATCTTGGTAGACGGTGGTACCATTTTTGGAATTAGGTCTAAGGACGTGGGCGCCGATTTGCCAGGCGAGGGTAAGTGGTTTTGAAGACACTGAGCTGGAGGTGCTTGTGACTCATCCAGGTGGAATGCACCATGGGCAGCTGGAAATAAGGATCTGGAGCTCGAGCGAGAGATCTGGGGTGGAGATCCAGATGTGGAGTCGTCCTCGGCCCACACAAAGCCAGAGCCGTGGAAGTGGATGAATTCTCTGGGGAGGGCACGTGGAGCAGGAGGTGGGCGATGACAGATGATGGAGAGAAGGCATGGCAGAGCGCAGCCACCAAGGAGGTGAAGGAGTGCTGACAGGAGAACAGGAGCAAATGGGGGCGTGTGGGCCCCAGAAGGAGGGAGCTGCGAGCAGTAACGCTGCTCACAAGACGCATCCAAAGAGCGAGCATCCGCTGTGTCTCAGACAGAGGCCCTGGGGACTTGGCTGTGGAGAGCAGGTGGGCTGAAGCCAGCTTACAGTGGTGTGATGGAGAGGCTGCAAGTGTAGACAGCTCTTTGAAGGAGTTTGTCTGAGAAGGGGAGAGTCAGGGTGGAAGCTGGGAGATGACAAAGTCAAGAGAGGCTAGGTGTTAGGATGCTGATGGAAAGGAGGTGGTCATCGCCACGAGGAAGAGAGAGGGGTGATGAGAGTGAGGCGGAGAAGGAGCAGGAGAGCAGTGGGGCACAGCAGTGTGCGGGTTGGAGGAGGGGCAAGGTACCCAGGCAGTGAAAGCCCCTGAGGGCCTGACTTGGGGGAATGGTGGAAGGAGCAGTTTCAGGGAGAGTTCAGGGGTAGCAGTGACTAGATTTGGAAACCCCACAGGCATGGAGGGTGAGAGACAGGAGCGAGTCAGAGACAGCCTCTACCTGGGGAGACTGGGTGCACGTCCCGCAGGCACACTGGTGGAAGTGTGCAGTGGGCCGCCTGTTGGGAAGGAGGCATGGTTCCAGGTGTGTTCACATCACCTGACGGCCTCTGCGTTTCCAGCTGGAGATGTCCAGGAGGAAGCTACCTCCAAAGGTAGAGAGTTCATGAGAGGTGTGAGGGCTGGAGATGCAGATTTGAGTCACCACAATGGGGGCGGGGGGGGTGGACAAACTCCTTGGGAGCATGTATTGGAGAAGGGGGAGAGCGAGGGGAAGAGGAGGAGATGGCAGGCCAGAGTCCTGGGGAACGCCATCTGGAGAGGCTGAGGGAAAGGTAGAGAAGGAACCCTGGACCGAGGTCCAGGGAGATCCAGAGAGGCCAAAGGAGAGGAGAATTTCAGAGAGCCACCACCACTGCCAGCTGGGGCAGACAGTTCAAGCTGGACCCTATCACTTAGTGGTTCCTAGACTATGGTTGGCACTCAAGAAACCAAAGCCCACAAGGCTACAGAAAGTTTTCTGGAACATTCTGATCCCAGGTTGTATCTTCTGCGTTGAAGACTAGGGGATGTTCTGGGATGACTTTGACCTTGGCGAGAGCCAGGTCCTTCCCTGATGTCCTCCCTGTCTCTCCCCCTCTCTGTCTCCCCAGAAAGAAGAGGCAGTCAATGTCCTCATTGACTCCCCTGGCTTCCTGTGGGGGCCAGTCGCAGTGCTGGAGACCTCTGCCACTTTGGGGAAAACGTTCCTTTGCCTGCCTCTCTGTCCAGGTGGGGCTCATTCTGCTCGCTGGTGAGGACTGTCAAGCACATACTTGGTCTGGAGTTACAGGCCTTTCCTGAAAGCAGCTGAGAGAGGAGACTGCCTCTCCTGCTGTGTGAGGTTTTGCATTTGGGATCCTGGGATTTAGCTCCACTTTATCTATGAATCCTTTTCCTCATTGTGGTGTTATCTTTCTTTTTTTTTTCTGGAGCCTCGAGGAGAAAATCCAGAGAACAGGATAGGAAGAGCTATTTTGATGATTTCCACATCAAAAAATCCTATCAGTGGTGATGCCAGTGATGGCGCAAAGAGGAAGGTGTTTTTGGCAATAATCCTACTCAGTGAGGCAATATGAATGTCCACTAAGATCGGGCTGGGAAGGCCGCCTTGGCCCGGGCTGAGGTCTGAGGACACAGCAGCTTCCATGGATTGGCAGCCGAGTCTGAGCTGCTGTAAAATAGCCTCTTTATAAAATCAGGGTGGTCTGATCAGAAGGGCAGGGTAAGAAATGATAAGTTTCAGGAAAGGATATGCACCGAGAGGGGAGGATGTGGCCTTTGGCAACTTTGCTTGATGGTTTTGGTTTGTGGGTCCCCCAGCGAGGGTTCAGGTAGATTGCCGGCCTTGCCTGAGCAATGGCGTTGCTATAGCAAAGCTGCTGAGTGAAGGCTCTGGAGGCAGATGTCCTGAGTTCAAATCCCAGACCTGCTACTTATAAGATGTATAGCCTGGAGCAAGTTGTTCAACTCCTCTGAGTCTCAACCGCATGACCCCTTGGCCGAGGGCACTGAGAAGGCTTAAAGATTTGCAAACTAGGGCTTAAAGTTCCCCTGGGGCTGGAGCACTGGCTGCATCCCAGCTTTAGGGACACTGCCCCTTGTGTGCAAGAGCCTGGAGGCCCTTCCTGGCTCAACTCGCCCTCTAGCAAGATTTACAGGCTTTGGGCCAGGTCAGGTAATCTTGCTGTAAAACTTCCCTCCTCTGTAAAACTAACATTCAGTGACTTGAATTTTTCCATGAGCTCAGAAATGCAATTACAGTAATACTTCATTTACTGTTTAGATGTAAAAGAAAAAAAATTCCACTTCCATGCCCCACCACTGCCCCCTCTCCAAAAACAGAAATGCAGAACCCTGTGGATGTAAACATGTTCTCCCACCAGAGACGGCTGCTGTGGGGGGTGTTTTTGTTTCATGGGAAAAGTGACCTCTATGTGACTGGGGGAAGGGGCAGGGTCCTCCATGCCTAAGTAACCGGGAGCCAACCAGCTCACTATAAGACCGTTAATTTGGGAAGGATTTTCTTTTCTTTCCATGTTAGACAAACTGAAGAGAAAGAGAGGCTTGTTTGGAACAACGATTACTAGACTTTTTCAGGCACTTTATAAAAATGACTACTTTCACATTCTGTGGCTCACACAAGATCACCAAACACAGTTTAATTTTTGAAAATAACCCCGTTGAGCCTGACAACAGGCCTTAAACATCAAGATGAATTAGTAGTTCCAACAAATTCCCCACAGAGGAAACCTGGAAAGAAATTGGTCTGGGTCTGTTGGCGGCAGAGCTGGCATTTACAGCCTGACCAACTGCCTGCCTCCCTTTTGTCACCCTCTCTAAAGTCCCACCAGTATAGATAGGTGACACGGTCAAAATCATTTCCAGAGGGCACTTGGCCTTTCTAACCTGCCACGATGTGGTGAATTAGAGAGCTCTTAAAATTAATTTCCCTGAGACTTGCTAGGGAGAAAGGAAGGTCAATTTGGGCGTAAGATAGCCCATTTAAAAGGGCATATGAATCAAATTTTGGGGAAATTTTCCATTCTTTATACAACACACAGCACTTAGAACAGTACTTTACACATAGCAATTATCTATCCACCTAACAAAACAATGCAAGAAACATCCTCGTTTACTAAAATTAAGAGGTGATTGTAGTGCCATTTAGGGTTTGGATTTGGTTTTCCAAGGAATTTCCATAATCTTGCCACTCAAAATGTGGTCCGCAAAATAACAGCATTGGCAACCCCACCCAACCCAACCCCTGCACCCAATCAGACTCTACTTTTTAACAAGATCACAGGTAATCTGTGTTCAAGTCAAAGCTTATATATATATATATATATATATATATATATATATATATATATATAAATAGCTAAATAGCTAAATAGCTAAAGCTCAGGAGAGTTTCAACTAGGATTCAATTATGTAAAACTTTTCAAGAAATGTAGCCATTGACAAGAAAGAAATAAGCCTGAAATGTGGACCAATGAAATGACCATACTGGAAATCTCTGCCCACCCAGTCGCTGGGTATTCAGTGTCTTCATACACTGAACAGGGAAAAGAAATTGTGTTTGGCCTGGGTCACCTTCAACATTTCTCTCCTTTCAAAACCTGCAGAGGAGGCCTGGGGGATCCACAGGTTTGTAACAGCAAATACTTAAAACAAACCTGCAGCTTCAGTTCTGTCCCCAACTCATGGGTGGGGACAGAACAGCTGTCACATCCCAAAAATGGCATTAAGTCCCCCAGTGTTTACTTTCCTAAAGGACTTGCTGTTTTCACAATTTCTCCAAACACTGGCTTTCCTCATCAAGGCTTGCCAAATGCTACTACTTGTTGGTTTAAACCCAAATTCATTTTCCAGGGAAATTGCTTTTTCACCAGCGAGTTCCATTGATTTGGCTCAGACAGAGTATCTTAAAAGGGAAGACTCCAGAGGTGCTTTTGAGGTTGCTTAGGTTGCCTGACCTCAGGTACTTTTGTGGAGCGATGCTCACAGCAGGGAACTTACCAGATGCTTGTTGGCTTGAGAAGCAAAGCTTACCCACGCTTCTCCTCTGCTCCCCTCAAGTTGTCTTGCATGGAGGGCAAAGGCCTCTGAGAAATAGACACCACCCAGCCTCAATATATTCCAAAGTCCAGGAATCCCCAGGGCTCCTTTGTCCAGCACATCTTCCCTTCTTTGTTCTTGTCAATGGCGCCTCGGAAAGTTGGAAAAACAATGCAGCCGGTTTGGTCTCTCTTCCCTTTGTGCCCGCCCCCCCACGTGCCATCAGGCACCAAGACCCTACAAGTATCCTTTCCGAATCTCGCCTACATGTTTCTATTGCCCCATTTACCACCTCCTCTGATGATACCCCACATCCCTACTGCCTCACTTCTCTGCCCACAGCCAGTCTCCTTGACATCAGCCCTCAGCCCCCAGCCATCCATCTTTCCCTGCGCTGCCTGTCTTATCTTCCACAAACACTTCTACCCAAACTGCTCTCCTAGGACACGCCCAGCGGCTTCTACTGTTTATCAGGGAAAATCCAGGCTTCTCTGCCTGTTTTGTGTTAGTAAACATCTTTTTCCCCCTAGTTAAAACAGGAACACCTACGCATACATTATACAAAGCTTGGAAAACATTGAACATGCTAGATAAGAGGATAAAATGATCCATCCATAATCCCTACATCAAAAGATACTTTCGGTGTATTGTCTTCCTCCTATTATACGTGGCCTCTAAGTTTTCTACAGAATTCCTCCTCCCCATCGTCCGGCCTGCTTTCCCACGGGTCCCAGTAGCATCCCTGGCTCCTGCAGGGTATGTACTTTCTCCACCCTCCCACACACATGCACAGCCCCACCTCTGCTTCCCTGTGCAGAGCACTGGGCTCCTCTTTGTCTCCACTTAGTGTATAATACTCTCCCTTCAAGACCAGCTTTGCTACCTAGAAGCTGTGTGTCCTCAGGCAAATTCCTTAACCTTTCTGGGCTATTGGTTTTTCAGCAGGTCTCCCTCCCATGGCCTTCTACCTTAGGCTCTCCTTTTCAATATCTAAGGCTTTGAACCTTTAGCCCTTGGGTCTATCATCACAGTTTGCACCTGTGCTTCTTTTATAACCTCTTAATAACTCAGCACGGAGCCCGGTTAACATTTAGGGATTCATTAATTGGCTGGCTGGCTGTGTTTAGAAAGATCTGGCCTAAGTCCCTTCTGGTGCAGTTCATACTTATCCCTGTGGACTGGTCCGGGGTAGACAGAGCCTGGCACTGCTTTAGCAGCTGTTGCACCACACGTCTTAGCCTGATGAGCGTGGCCTGCAGGGTCAGGGAGAGTCTCTGAAAGGCCTTAAAGAACACTGGTCCTGGCTCCCCTCCCCAGCTTCCCTGGTTGGGCATTCCGTCCCAGCAGAAAGAAGCCAACTTCTCTGGAGCTGGGCACTCCCAACATCACTTCCCGATTCTCTGCACGCTCCCCTTCCCCGCCACCCCCCCATGTACCATGCTAACTCAGGTACAGTGCGGTGCTGGCATCAGAGAGCAGGAAAGGGAAGGGAGGCTGAAGCTAACTATCTGAGCCACAGCACCCATTCGAAGAGCCATGTTACAAGTGCCTAAGAGAGTGCTCCCACGCTGACACCACCCTGCCTCACTCCAAATTACCTGGACATTTGAATCCACGGGATAGGGGGCAATTTGCACAGGCTGGCGAGCTTGTGAGATGGGAGCCGCACGATGTTGCCTGCTGGTGTTACCATCTGGAACGTGCTTTCTGCAGACCAGCACCTTCACCCTGGAATGAAAGGACAAAATTAACCCCAAGTGGGGGCTCCATCATGCTCACCAGACTCCCTCCCTTCCCCCCAGAAGTCAGGCCCTGGGCCCATCCAAGACAATAGGGCCCGAGGGCATACCTGTGAGCATCAGCTAGCTGCATCACCCCCTCCCCAGGCCTTCCCAGCACTTCCTTCCTCGCTCTTATCCTCCATCCAGGGGGACTCCTGCTAATTCACTGGGATGTGAATGGGCTAAATTGTGGAGAGCCGGAGGTCTGCAGTCGGGGTTAAGCCTGAGAGCTGGCAGGCTGACAGGCTCTCAGGCCCTCGGTGAGCAGCGTGGAAAGGTTGGCCGCTGAGGAGAAAACAGCCTAAGGCCTTGAAAGCTACAGAGTGGAATGCCATCCTGTTAACAGTTTCTGTTTGCTATGTTTTGTCTTACTTCGGAGAGATTGCTCCCAAAACCCCCTACCTAAAAAAAGTTACTTTTGCTATAAAAGCTGTGCATAAACAATAAATGCTGCCACTCTCTGCCATCAGCATTGGGTGGACCTCCTGTCCCCAGCTTTCGTCTCTAGTCTCTTTCTTTTCTAGTCTCCCACCCAGTCCTCTCAGGTATCCTTTCTGTAAGCTCCTGACTGACGAGTCAGGAGCGCTCGGCTGGTGTGCGGGTCGCATCAGTAAATGCTCTGATGAGAGGAGGCAGGAAAGGGGCTTGGATTGTTGCTTTTATTGCTGCTTTTAAAGACTGCAAACGCAGGGATTAGCCTCTGAGGTTCCCCCAGATGAGGCTGTGTCTAGGAAAGGCTGTGAGCTTGAGAGTGACGCAAGGAAACAATCAGAAGAGGTGTGTGCACGCGTGAGCACACGCAGAACTAGCCTACTGAAGGATAATATGGCTTACCCAACGGCAGGGACTATTCTAAGTACTTTCCATGCCTTAAGTCATTTCATCCTTAAAATAATCCTCAGCGTTGGGTATTGTTCTCTTTTCTGTCTTACAGATGAGGAAGGTAAGGCCTGGCGAGGTGAAGGAACTTGCCAGAGCAGTGCCGGAGCTTGAAAGCAAGAGTCAGAAGCTGCACAGAGGCAGCCCAGCCCCCAGCGCCTGCCCTACGCACACCCACTGCCCTACGCGCCTCTCCAGGCAGTGCAGCTGCACATTTTTTGAAAGCCCTGGAACCGGCTCTGCTCTGCACAGGTGTTCATTGAGCAAAGCCCCACGAGTCCCCAGCGGCCACTGTGGTGAATGCGGCAGCTTTGGTGGGGAACGTGCCTGCGCAAGGTCACTCGCCTCTGACCCCACACAGGCAGGGGAACTGAGCTGCGGGGAACCACTACTCACTTTCACCATGAAATCAGGGTTCCTTTGAGTGGATCAGCTAGAAGTACTTAGTAGTCCTCAACAACCTGGCCGGGGCCACTCCCAGCCTACCAACAGAGTGCTGTGTAGGGACTGTGTGCTGATCTGTTACCTCAGGCAGAAAGAATGGGGCTGCTGGGAGAGGGGGCGTGAGGAGGGGGTGCGGGGAGGCAAAGGGAGGACACGAGGTCATCCTTAGGAAAAGGTATGGCTACCAGACGGGTCAGAACTGGATCCCGGTGGCCAACAGCAGACCCAGGACACCATCTGGCCCCTCAGGTGAACTTCGGTTCATTACAATGGGTTACAATATTATCAGCATGGCAGCCAAAAGAAATCTCCACCCCCTGTCATGTGTCGCCATGGCAGTTCTGTCATGGGCCGAGCAAGAACCAGGGAATCCCACCTTCCGACAGGAAGGGGTCGTCAGCGAGGAGCCGCCTGGGAACGCCTGGGAAGCCACCCCTAAAACTTGAATGTTTCGCGCCCTCATTCTGACAGAACCCCAAGTCTCTTTGCTCTTCGGCACAGTTGCTCCTCTTCGGGTCTGCCCGCTCTCACGCCGTCTCGAGAGTGGGCTGTTTCCTTTCTTTCAATGAATCCTCTGCTTGCTTGGCTTTGTTGGCGCTGCTTATTTGTGCGTCCTTGAATTCCGAGGCACAGGAAGGGGTTACCAGCCACATGCTACTGCTATTTGAGCAGCCCTGACTTCAGCCTCCTCCAAATCATCTTCTCGCAGTGCCCTCCTCTGATCAAGTCTCTGGAATTTGAGTTAGACAAATGAAAATGCCACTCAGCTAGCATGGGCAAGAGGGGACTTGCCTTCTTGAATTTGTGGGGAGCACGTCTCTATCTTTTCCCCAGCCTCTGGGTAGACACCTGAGGGGTTCTACAGTCCAGACATGGGGGCTCCCTGTGGCCTGGGACTGCCCAAAGGGAACATTCCCCAGCCGTATCCCAATTTACCATCACGTATCTTCTAGGCTCCAGGTATTAATTTATGGTCTCAGTTCACATGAGATTTGTAAACATAATTAGGCAGGAGCCAGCAAGTTCCCACCATTCCATCTTAATTGTCTAGACCCCTCTTTGCAGCCTTCTGCACTTTAACAATTACTTTTGTGTGATTCTTTGGTTGGCAAGATGGATAACTTTATTTCCTAATGTATTTTACATTGGAGATGCACTAATATATATTAAGCAGTCACTGCTTCTCTTAAAGCACCATAAAAATACAGTGGTCCCCCCTTATCCACGGGGGATACGTTCCAAGACCCCCAGTGGATGCCTGAAACCCTGGATTGTACTGAATTCTATATATATTACGTCTCCTATACATACATACTTACGATAGAGTTTTAATTTATAAATTAGACACAGTAATAATTAACAACAATAACAATTGTTAATAGAATAGAACAATTGTAACAATAAACTATAATAAAAGTTATGTGAATGTGGCCTTTCTCTCTCTCCCTTTCTCAAAATATCTTATGGTACTGAGATGATAAAATGCCTTATTAAGTTGAAAACGTTCACCGTTTTCAAATGAAGGAAGCACTTTATGGCTTCTCTTTGGTACATCCCAATTGCCAGCATCACCACTCTTATTCTTTGAGGTGACTATTAAGTAAAATAAGGGTCACTTGAACACAAGCACCACGACACCGGGGCAGCTGATCTGATCACCGAGATGGCTAAGAGGCTAACGAGCAGGCAGCATACAGCATGGATACTCTGGACGAAGCAGCGAGTCACATCCCAGGCTGGATGAAGCAGGACAGCACGAGATTTCATCACACTACTCAGAGCGGTGCTCAATTTAAAACTTAAGAATTGTTTATTTCTGGAATTTTCCATTTAATATTTTCAAACCACAGTTGACCGTGGGTAACAGAAACCGAGGAAAGAGAAACCACGGATGGGAGGTGGATACCATTATGTAAAATAAAAGTGAATGGTAATTTTTTTGGTGCCTGGCACAACCCCACAAGTGACAGCACTTTGGCAAGGCACATGAAAACAACAACAAAAAACCCCACTTTTCTTTTATTTCTTGTTTAATAACTGATCAAATATTAATTATCTGTGCCTGAGAATTCTTTAAACTAATGGCATGGTCATTTTAGTTTAACATTTAATACAACAAAATCCCAGCACAACGAAAGAATGAAAACAACCCCTGGGGTCCGTAGAAAAGATCTGCTTACATCAATGAGCACATATCTGAAGTGAGAGTCGAAGTGGAGTTTGAGTTAGTCCTATTGCTCTATGTTATTAAAAAAAACTACTATTGGGAGAAGGGTGTTAGATGAGAGTAAAAGGGATCGAATATGTGGTAATGGAAGGAGAACTGACTCTGGGTGGTGAACACACAAGGTGATATATAGATGATGTATTACAGAATTATACACCTGAAACCTATGTAACTTTACTAATCATTGTCACCCCAATAAACTTTAATTAAAAAAAGGAAAAAAACTGCTGATAATGTATGGACAACCAGTTTTGTCCAGAGAGTGGTTCTGGGCTGACAATGTACAAACACCGAACTCAGTCCACAAGCCTGGCAGTGGGTTGTAGGCTGTGGTTCTAGAGATGAGTCAGTCATTCTCTGGCTCCGAGACACTCAGTCTGGTGGGGAAGCCAGGCGCATATACAATGAAATAAGTGCCTAATACATGGCTCTATGAGAAAGAACTCCAGAGGGAAGTACCCAACCACACGGCGGGGGCGGGATGAGGGGGAACGAAGGATGGGGGAGGGGAGGTGGGCTACAGGGGTCAGGATTCTTCCCAGAAGAGGTGATTCATCATCTGGTGGAGAGGCAAGCCAAGTCAGCAAGGTAGAGTGCAACTCATCAAACCAGAAACCGGAGACGGGGTTAGCATCAGAGACAGGCTGCTGGTCTGGGCTTCTGGTTCTTGTTAGCACTTACAGTTCCCGAGACACCAGAGCCTGAAAGAACTGCTCTTCTGTTCAGTCATTCTTAATGGCCAAGGAAAATGCCATCTTGACTGTTTTATGCAAGATCAGTGCCCCCACACTCTGTATAGAAATCTACTAAATATTCTAAGGCTTTGATTTTTGGTCCTTCTCAAAAATAGACCCAAGTCTGAGAAGTGGACACGTTCCAAACTCCAAACCCAGGAAGCCCTGAAGTGGTCCCCTGGGCCCTGTCCACTCTATCCCATCAATAACTCATGGCACATTGTGCTGGTGCCACACAGACACTGCTCATGCCCTTTCCAGACACATACAGTTCTCGTCACATACAGTTTAAAGGAGGCAAGGAGGGGCAGCACATGTGTGTTTCTGAGTGTGTGTGTGTGTGTGTGTGTGTGTGTGTGTCTGTGTGATGGGCAAACAGCAGACGCCTCTGTGTGTCCAAGTCTTACGGCGCCCTTGAGACAGACGTGCCAGAGTTCTGCCCGGCTGGGAGGGGCACGAAGCTCAGGGCACCGCTTGGAGAGGCTCGGCTTGGTGATGGAAGTCCAACACAACATGCAGCTTTTAAAACATGCTTGTTTAGATACAAAGTTCATCCAAGACCCCATAAATAAGACCTTGGCCTGTTTTCTTAGAGGATTGTGACAGTTGTGGCCTTATTTTAGCTTTAGCTTTGGGGACTCAGAGGTGATTGCTTCAAACCAGGAAATTAATAAATAAAGCAGCAGAAGGGACGCGCACAGGGTCATGAGGCCTAGGTTTTCATGCCACTTCTTTCTTGGTAACTGTTTCCAGATGTGGGGGCTGGCACAGTGTCAGCTCGGTGACAATAACTAATGCAAGTCCTCCCTCCCCAGTGAACAGCAGGCAGCTACCGGTCCTGGAGGAACAGCCTGGCTGTGTTTTCACTTCAGAGGACTCAGCTTGGCAGGAAGCATGGTCCTTGTGGATTGTTTACCTGGCGTAGGCCATGGAGTCGATGACAGCCAAACACAAGAACCTCAATGCAAAGTGTCTCCTGAAAAAGATTATGGCAACGGCGTCCTTATATAACAGTAGTTCCAAACAGTGGAGAAAGATGGGGCTGGATTGGAGGTCACACATCTCATCCCCAGGGTAATGGTGCACGTGTGGTCATTAGTCCGGGATGCTGTCCTGACCATTGATGAAATGCTTCCACTCGAGTTCCCGAGAGGGGAGGCGAGGAATGGTTTTGACCTGACTTCAGGGTGCTTATACTCTGAGATGGGGTGCATACCCGTGAAGCAAAGCCAGAGGAGTGAGTGGGGCACGACGAGATTTGGCAGGGAAGACATCCTGGAAAACATGCACATCAAAGGCCTCGTGAAGGACAGTTGCGCCTTTTTTCAGTAGCAAAAAGAGGTGCTCTTAGGAAATGGCAGATTCTGGCATGGCTCAAGTGGCCAGTCCCCACATGGCGGGGAACTTCGCTCTGCAGACTGGACCTTAGTCTGGCCCAAGGCCTGGAGGCCAGGCCAGTGGAGCCCAGGCTTCTCACGTTCTGCTTCAGTTCCCTTCTGACTTCTGGGCACATTCCTCCTTCTGCTGAGGTTTATTTGCCAACCAACCTGCTCATCACGACCACAGGGAAAGTCAACTCTGAATTTTTAAAACTGGAAAACTATAAATCAGTTTGACAGAAATGTGGCCCTCTCCGGCAGTCAGGGAGTGAGTCCGCCTGTGCGGTGGTGTCACCGACCCCTTGGAGCCAACTGGAAGAATGAACTTCATTGCTTTCTATACACGAGCAGCAGTGACTTGTGGATTTCCAGGAAAATCCCACAACTGGGAATGCTCTGAAAGAGTCCAGAAAAATGCGTGCTTTCATGCCTCAAAGGACATGTCCGATCTCCATTGGTTCTGATTTGTCAGTGACCAGGGCTTGTTCCCTGAGAAATTTGCAGGAGTTCATTTTGCAGACTTGACCTGGAAGCCCCAAAGGGTATGAGGGAGATTCGGAAAGCTTGTGGTGTCCAGGGCGACTCTGGGGAAGCAAGAAAGGCTGAGTCTGGTGCTGGCGACGGGGTCCGGCCTGCCAGGGATAGAGCGAGAGTGCTGATGGACAATCGTGCTCCCCATCCCTGCTGCTGACTATGTGCCCTTCCTTGGTCTTGGATGGGAGAGACAGGCTGAGCATTTCATCCATCCCACAGGCCCCCAGCCCCAGCCCCAGGGCCCCTGGCTGCATACACACATCTTTTGCAGGTGAAATGCTCCTAATAATTCTGATTTTGGAACAATGCATGAAAAGACATTTCAGAGCACAGCTTCATGGGGCTTCACGTCTCAGTGGCCAAACAGGTGGCGTTCTGTTAACCCCTTTTTTTGGCTAGATGGGTTCCATGCAGTGCTGCTCAGGCCCACGGATGTATGAAATGAGCTCTGGAGAAGTTCCTCAAGGCATCCTTTTCTAGAAGTTCAACACCCAGTGAGCATTTATTAAAGGGTCAGCTGTGGGTGTTGCATAATTGAGCCAATATGAGGGTAAACACAAAAGATGTAGAAGATTGTGCCTTCCAGAAGCAACCCATCATCTGGAGGGTCAACACAAGGGAGGAGATGAAGACTGAAAAGCCTTCATCGCTATGGCCAAGGTCACTAAAGTCTTTTCTGCTTGCAGGGCCCAGCACACTCTCCCCTCCAGGCCTGTGAATGCACTGTCCCTGCTAGCTGGCTTCCACTTGTCCATTTAAGTTTAGTTTGGACAACACATTCTGCAGGAAGCCTTCCCTTCCTTGATGCCCTTTCTCTGGACTTGCACTGACCGCCGTTTTTCTACTACTGTGGCATCTGTCAGGTTGTAACACTCTGGTGATATCTAGACTGCAAGTTTGGAGAGGGCAGGAGAAATGCCTGCCCCATTCACTCCCCTATTCCCAGCATCCATTCATTGATTCATTAACTTATTGATGGAGTACATAGCATGAGCCATTCAGATGATCAAAGAAGAGAAAGGTCATCGTGAGACTTTATTACTGGGGGAGGCATGTTGGAGGAGGTGCATTGTGAGGTCTTCTTTGAGGAAGTTTGAAAAGGGAAGACAGAAGGAGGCACGGAACCTAGTTGAATCATGCTCCCCCCCCCTACATCCCCCCAGATGTCTGGGCTTCCATGGAAATAAAATCTGGGAACCATTAATAAGTGGGAAGGGTGCTCCCATTCGAGGAGTTCCTACCACATGCCAAGACAGTTTTCCAGATGCCAACCATGGTAATAATATCTGCCATTCACCCAGAGCTGGCTGCAGGCCAGGCCACTCCTTGGGCTCTCTCATTTGATCTTTCAACAAGCCTGATGAGTAGAGATGGTTGTCCCTGTTTTTACAGATGAGGGGCTGAACCTCAGAAAGGGTGGGAATGGGCCAAGACCGCACAGTCACTGAGCCAAAACTTGAAGTTATATTTAAAGATTTTTATCCTACGTTTATATGGCTGCCAAAAATGCCAGAGCACCCCACTGTGAATATGTACATTACATTATGCTTTTGTCAGAGTATTGGAAGTGTAGACTTGGTTCATACAATTTATAGAAAATGTCTGTCATATATCAGCTCTACCCCTGACCAGCCACGTGACCTTGGGCAAGTTATTAACCTCTTACACGCCAATGTTCTCTATACATTAGCAATGATAATAGTACCTACCAATAGAGCTGTTGGGAGGACTAAATGAGTTAATTCATATAAAGTGTTTAAAATAGGGACTAGTCCACACTGCTATATAGGTGTTTGCTATCACTATCACTATTATTATTATTACTATTATTATTATTACTATTATTATATGATCTAACTATGAAGCCAGTCCTCATTGTCAACATTAGCCAAAGCAGACGTATTTTTGGTCAGAAAAGTACAACTTCATTTTTGAATTCAAATAAACGAATCACTACCTGCCCCCTTGACAACCATCCCTTTTATGAATTCTAAGTCTAGCAGAGCTAGAACCTTGGTAGCATCTTAGAATCACTGATCACGGACAGCTTCTCACAAATCCTGATGCCTGGGGCCATACCGCCGACCAGTGAAACCCAGCACCCTGGTCCTGGGGTCCAAGCAGCCGTTTTAAGTTCCCAGGGTGATTTCCCTATGGGGCCAATGATGAGAGCCACTGATGCAGACACGTCTGCAGTAGGGGGCCAAGCCTTCCGCCCCCATTTACAGTGGCATGTTCATCTCCTGTCACCTGGGCTACGAGGGCGGCCCAGCCCTGTCCACCCTCCCCAATCTGACCCTGCAACTGTCCCCAGCCTTTTCTCCAAACAGTCGCCCAACCAAACTGGAGACTTGCTCTTGCCCCAATATGCCTCAAAGCTTCCCACGTGTTCACCTTTGATCTGTCTGTCTTCTGCTCCATTTCTGGCTCAAATCCTGCCCATCTTTTGAGGCACCTCTTAAATGCAGTTTCTCCACCTCTTCCCCTCTGCCTGGTGGTTTTTTCTGACTTTCTCATGGCCGTTCATAGTTTCTACTTTGGATTCACATTGCGTGACTTCTTTCTCCATCCCACCCCACTCCTTAGGATAAAGGCTGCACGGGCAGAGTGGGGTCCCACTTTCCCTTGCTTTCCTGGCCCTTGGCTTGGTACACAAGAGCTACGCACACACAACTGCATCTCCTCACCCCTCTCCTTCCCCAGGCAGAGGGCAGGCCCAGCACAATTCCAAGAGCCTAGAAAATTCGGACAGGGCCTGAGAGTCCCTGCAGTGTGGCAGACCATCTCCACCACTGCTGGGGGTCATTTGGCATGCCAATTTGCTTCATTAAATTAAAGCTATTTTAAATGACTACTCTAAGAAGGGTGGGCAAAACCCACATTAGGCAATTTGCTTTGGTTTCTGCAACATAAAATTTGCCTGGAAATAGAAAGGTTTCTATCATGTGTAGCAATGTTAATACAGAACTTCAAATGGGGGCCCCCTCCCTTCGAAATAATAGCCTTACTCTTTGCTGGCACGAGATAGGTTTGTTACCACCGCCAGCAGCTCTCTGACCACCACACTTCAAAGGAGATGTTCTCCGATAGCTCCTTCCAGCTCACTCTGGCAGCCTGAGCCTGACCTCAGTTCAAGCCCATAAACAACGTTCTTCTAATGCAGAGACTCGCGGCAGGATTTGGGCTTGTGCTCCTCTGTCTTCCCTTCATGCTACGGAAATCACTTACTAATTCGCGCTTGTAAAATTCAGACATAGTTCACGTCTAGAAACAGGATCCAGGGATCTGGGCTCCCAGCGACTGCTCCTTCACGGCTGGTCGCCTTCTTCATTTCCACCCCCTCCCCCTTGCCAGGCACCCACTTTAATTTTAATTGAGATATAACTGACACACAATATTGTATTCGTTTCAGGTGTACCACATCATGATTTGATATAGAGAGCGAAACGATTACCATAATAAATTTGGTTAACATCCATCACCACACATAGTTAGCTACAAGTCTTTTTTTCTTGTGATGAGAACTTTTAAGATTTGCTGCCCTAGCAACTTTCAAATACACAGTACAGCATCATTACCAATAGTCACCATGCTGTGCATTACATCCCCAGGACTTACTTATTTTATGACTGGAAGTTTGGAGCTTT
Organism: Hipposideros armiger; assembly: GCF_001890085.2. Taxonomy (NCBI): domain Eukaryota; kingdom Metazoa; phylum Chordata; class Mammalia; order Chiroptera; family Hipposideridae; genus Hipposideros; species Hipposideros armiger. The sequence goes on from NW_017731416.1 coordinate 438,112, forward strand.
TGACCCCCTTTCGCTGCTTCTGCGCTCCTACTCCCACGGCAACCACCAATCTGTTCTTTGTACCTACAAGCTTGGGTTTTTGTTTTCAGATTCCACACATAAGTGCGATCACACAGTCTTTGTCTTTCTTTCTCTGACTTATTTCACTTAGCATAATGTCCTCAAAGTCCATCCACGCTGTTGCGAATGGCAGGGTCCCCTTCTTTTTTTCTGAATAATATTTCACTGGGTGTATCTATATACACATGACATTTCCTTTTTCCATTCATCCACTGATAGACACTTGGTTGTTTCTATGTCTTCGCTGTTGTAAATAATGCTGCAGTGAACATGAGGGTGCAGATATCCTTTTGCGTTACTGATTTGGTACTTACTCTTCCTATGACTCTGCCGGTCCATATTTTAGACAGGGGTCTGGTAAGTATCCATGTGGATCACATTCAAAGTTCATGTTTTTCAATGAGATCAGAATTTGTACTGACAAGGTTACAGGCGTATGGCAGGATTTATGAAAGAGTCAGCAATTTTTTGCATTACCATCTTCTTGGCACCAAACCATAGCTCTCCAGTGAAATTTTAGAAAGCATGGCTTCCTTCATACATATGACTTAAGAGGACAGAGGTTTACCAGAGATGGAAATGAGTCGGTCTCTCTCTGTGTCTCACCTAGACAGGTGGTGTTAAGGCGGCACTCCGGCAGGGCCCCAGGTTAGAGCAGGGCAAATTTATATCACGTGTTTAAAAGACTCCCTTGACTGTTAGGCTCGGAATGGCTTGCAGAAGCTGCTGGGAGATATCCCGAGAAGATCTTTAGGAATATACGGCTGTCTAGCACTCTTGGCTGAGGACGATCTCTGCAGGGTGGGGAAGGGTGGGGAAAGGGGCCTTTGAAGGCTGCGTCTGTCCTGGGGCTTTGTGACATGTGGGGCCTGCCTCTGGCCAGAGCCAGGTAAAGCTCCAACTTTCACTCACGTGCCTGTATCTCAACGAAAGTTCCCAGCACATGGTGCAACTTCCACTCTACCGCGAGGCCCCCCTCTCACACAGAAACGTCAGCCCAGAGGAGAGAAAAATTAAGCTTTCAGGGCCAAACACCAAGAAACTTTTGTCTGCACATGCCTATACATTCATCTCTTCATAAACAATGCAATTGTCAAAGATCTGAATTCTGAACTGCCCCTTGTTTCCAAAAATTGTTTAGGAAGATGCCACTTCAAAGGCATTCAGAGATTTATACTTTCAGTTCAAAATTTCTGATGAGAACTGCAATTTTGCCATTTATAGGGAAAAGCATGAATTAGACACTTACAGTAAGAAGAGGAAATGGCTTACCAACTATCAGCGTTAATTTTCACAATTCCGTTTACGCAATACTCTACTTCTTCTTCCTCAATGAACATGAATAAGCAGTTGTCTGAAATATTAAATATACAAAACCACAGCAAATACTAATACATCCTAAAATTGTGTATGTGTGCTCTTTATGTACAAAGAAAAGCTAATGGCATAACAAAAAGAAAGGACTAAATAAGGGAGCGATCCCTCCCCGTCCCCGACTTCCTTGGAGATTCTGGGAAACCATTTTTTAGTTTCTTTCTGATTTTCAAAAGCATAGGCTGATAACAACAAATACCTTTTAAATCTTTGGCTACAACCACCCAGAGTAAATCACTCCCTTATTAACCTAGGGAGAATAATTATCAAGTAATAGGTCCTCTCTTGTTCCTCAGCCATGATTTGTTACAAATACATCCATTCAGTCCACATTCATTTTTTTCACAAACTAGGGCTGCCAAAAAAATGTACATACATGACTTGTATTCATCTTTTGTTATCGGCATATATTGAGTATTACAATTTTAATACAGTTTTTTTTTGCTTTCTTAACATGTGTATACATTTTGTTTTGGCACCCTCTATATATGAATACTTAGACATTGGAATAAGTTGCCTGTTAGCTGCCATTGCTTTTTAACTTAAAAAAATTTAGGAGTATCAAATAAAAAATATTTCAAAGCTTAGAACAAATCTTCTCCTTGTATCCCCAACTACTTTACATCTCTTATCACAAGGTTAGATTAAGCAATACTTTGGCTGGTTTCCCAAACACCCAGACATATTTTATGTGAAGTGTGAGTCATGGCAGCATTGCTTTTAGGGTTCGAGACAGTCTCCTTGGAGTGAAGAATAAATGGCAGACTTAAGGTATTGGTGATGATGGATTGGGAACTAGACATGTATCCAACTGAAGAAAAACAAAACAGGAAAATGTTACTTGCCAACTTCAAATAAAAAAAGCTAACTGTCTCATATGAGTTGTGTCAGCTAAGAAGTATGATGTCGTGGCAGAGCCTGGAAAGAACAGACACGAGCAGTATAAGCTCCCACATGAATGAAATAATTTAAAATCTAGAGTAAAATGTGGACTTCTAAGGGTTTCATGGAAAAAAAATTGACGTCTTTCCTCCATCCAATGTTTTCTGTGTGTTAAAGTTTTATGATGGCACTTTCAACAGACAGTGAAGTCAGTTATTTCCTAAAATGTTGAGTTTAATCCAAATGCTATTTAACACATGTGTGATGACACAAAAATGATTAATGTATTTGTATCTAGATCCTTTGCCCTCTGACATCCCCATCTGAGGAGAGTTTCATTTCTGCCAGAGAACTTATGGAATGTTTGTGTTTTTGAATTACGATACCAGACCAAGGGAAAGAGAACCACAGAAGCAGAAGGAAAAGGAGAAAATTTGATCTGACTCAGGGCTGTCCCATACAAACACAATGTGAGCTACATATGTAATTTTACGTTTTCTAGTAGCCATCTTAAAAAGTAAAAAGAAACAGGTGAACTTAATCTTAGATATATTTTACTAAACCCAATATATGTAAAACATTGCAACATGTAATCCATGTGGAAAATTATTAGTCAGATAGTTTACATTTCTTTTTTTTTTTTTATGCCAAGTCTTCACAATCCAGTGTGTATTTTACACTGAAAGCACATCTCAATTCAGACTGGACACATTTCAAGTGCTTAATAGCTATATGTAGCTAGTGGCTACCATAGTAGACAGTGCAAACCTAGATAAAAACTTACTGGGATGGGAGAGTAAAAATAAAGCAGAAAATCCACGTGGGCTGTGGGTTTAGGAGTTATGGCAAAGGTAAGGATATTGAAGAGAGGTGTTCTGGTACCGCTGTGAGCCTGTCAGGTAAATGTGTACAAATCCTGTGAAGCAGGTATTAGACCCCTTTCAGAATTTTCAAAGAGTAAAAATATGATATTTCAGTTATTGTGAAATTAATTTTGGTAGATGGACTGTGTTTCTTGAAACTGGACCACTTGATCCTGACTTTATAAGGGTTATATATGCAACATGGATAGAGGAGAGGGAGACAAAAATGTAGAGCAGAAAAATGCTGTGGTGTGGGCAGAGGCCAGGGCTATATTATTATCTAGACCTGCATGAGGAATGCCTGCCCCTTGTCTGGGGAAAGGGGGGTGCACGACCACCCCAGGAGAGCATCAAGTCAGTACATCAATCAGATACAAGAGAGGATGTCAATTTGAATGGCCCATTGGGGTTATGGAGAGTGGTCGCGAAACCCCTAGAGGAGATAGGCATGGTCACGTGCCACAGATCCTGCCATGTGGTGTAATAAGGGGTGGTCACCGTGGGCAAAGCAGCACGGAACAGAATAAAGGACGCCTACAAGTCAACCTGCTGTCCCCAGGTGCTGCAGACTAATGGTGCACAGTCAGAACACGGACAGGAGATAGGCTGACACTCAGGCTTTCATATGCAGCTCCTGCCCTAGAGTCCGGGTAGCCAAGAGCTGTAAACTCATCCTGTGTCAGGTGGGAGTAAAAGTCATCCCAAATCAGTATGTCAGTGCCATTTTGGTGGCCCAGTCTTGTGAGATCTTATGAAAGAAATACCACGCTGCCCTGTGAGAGTGATCTACTCACTATACCATCTTCCTGGAACTGGAGTCTGTTCACAGGTCCCAGAATAGTCCCATTGATGTGGGTCCTGAGGTTCCTTGGAGCATCTGGTCCACCTGCATAGGGGAAGGAGAGAACGTGAGTGCCCTAAGTGGAAGAAATGAGAACCAGAGTTTCTACGAATGGAACTGGTGGCTCCAGCTGGTCCCAGGCATCAGAGAGGACTTAGAAAATTTCATGGAAGTGACTTCAAAGCATGGGGCCCAGAATAGAGACCCCACTTTGCAGGTCTCAGGGCATTTGGGAGGAAGCTCTCCTAGAGAAAGAGAGAATGAAGTCAGTAAAAGAGAGAAACAGAGTAGAAGAAACCAAGTGACAGAGACACTCCTGCTGACACTGAGCCCTTGAGGCCAGTTCAACCCCTGCAATGATCACTTTTGGCAGCCAAGAAATTCTCTTTCTGACATTAGCTAGTTTGTATGGTGTCTCTGTCACTTGCAACTAAAAGAGCCCTGGATGACGCTGAATTGTTCAGCGCTTTCAAGACCAAAGTTGTGGTTTCCATCCTTATAGGAAACATGCCCTGTCTCCCGGTCCCAGGACCAAGGACATCCATCCCTCTCCTCTGGTGACCCAACACACACCAGAGGTGCTGAGCAAGCAAGCTTGTAGCAAAAGTACAGCCCAAATCATATCCCTCCCTAGAAAAAAACATGAGTGTGTAAAGGGTCATCCCCACAGGAGGATGAGACCCTGGTTTTATGGTGAGGTCTTCTCAAAAACGCCTCCTCGAGGAGGTTTGTGCCACGCTCCTCCACCCAGCTGGAAGTCCTTTAGTGGCTTCACAATGCATTTAGAGTACTGTGATCTGACCCAGGCCTACATGCTGCTTCAATCTCATGCCATCCACTCCCCGCTCCCACTTTGTGCTCTTCAGCCATTCTGAATGTCTTCCTGCTTCTTTCACACGCCAAGTTTAGTTCTGCCACAGGGCCTTTGCACTGGCTATGGACGCCATCTGGAATGCTCTTTCCTTTGTCTCACTTCTCCCCCCACTGTCTCCCCTTCCCAGATCTCACTTTAAAGGAGACAGGTCTGACCCCAATCACTCTCTATCATCCTATTTTCATTCCTTTAACAACAACGGTTGCTATTTGATTTGTTTTGTTGCTTATTATCTGTCTCCTATGACATTTAAACTCCTTGTGGGTAGGAATCTTATTGGTCTTGTTCACTGCCATATCCCCAGTATCTAAAAGAATACCTGGCACATAGCAGGTACTCAATAAATATTTATCAATTACATAAACTGAAGGCGCACAGGCTAATGTGGTTGACAGATACGGCTGTCTTCCGGGGAATGTCATCGTCTCGGCTCTTCAGGTAAGTCTAGAACTGTCATTTATTTGGCTTAACGCATCACTGGGGAGCATGCATTCCGCATAAGCTCCATCTGAGGTCACAAATGGACATGGCCCTTAACCTACAAGAGTGCAGACTGATGGGAGAGACAAAGACGTTGTGGGAAGTGCTGGGACCCAGCTGGGGAATAAAACAGGAAAGCCCGGTCTTCCTGTTGGGCCCAGACATTCAGGCAGTCAAGTCCGGGGAAGCCACAGAGGGAGATCCTTTGGGATGCGTACATTTCCCCCTTTTGCGACGCCTCGCAGATATAAATTATAAAAGCAATTCTCCCTACTGTTCTCTCTCCTAAAGGATGGGTATATGCGAGGGGCCCAAGTATGAGCAGTTTACTTAAAAAAAAGGAAAGCTGGAAACTCAGGTACTGGGAGGCTTTGTGACTATTCTGTTTGCATGTCAACAGCCAATTAGATTACTTGTGCCCCTCAAGTGGATGTTGCATTAACCTGAGTATCTGGTTTTGCCGGTATTTTATAATCTGCTAAATTAGCTAATGGCCCCTCCTATCCTGGTTTGGGGTAAGGAGATGTCAAATGAAACATATGAGTGCTCGGGAGGACAGCCAGCCAGCAGTGGCCCCACAGGAGTCCCTGGGTTCAGGGCTTCCATCCCATTGCCCCAAGGGGGATCACACCTAAGACCAGCCTCATCAGACAGCAGCGTGCCACCCAGCTCTTCACCACAGTGCTGACTCACCTCCACCTGTCATGCTCACATAGACTATGGAATTCAGAAAACAAGGAAATCCACCTGAAGCACAGGAGGCTCCGGGCCAGGTCTTGAGGTCTTTGCATCCCCCGATGTATCAGAAGTTACTCACTGTGCCTAAGACTCCTTGTATGAACTTGGCCCAACAAAGGGGTTGTGTTTCATGGTCAGAATAAAGCAACATCCAGCTCCTTATGGTTAAACTATGAGTCAGTCATAAAAGGGTGAACGGGCTCCTTACTTTTAAAAGGAAGCCTGAAATTCATTTTCTGCTACATTAAACACACATATGCACACAGGCAGGATGATTCAAATAGACAGGACCTTTGTAAAGTGCAAACTCATACAATTTACAGGCTACCTTGTCTAAGGAAATCTAACAGACACAGAGATGGGCTAGAGAGGTTGGAATTGAGCACCCCTGGTGGGACACAGGGCAGCCCCTGGCACCGAGGCTGGACACCAGGAGGTTAAGATCCTGGGAGGTTAAGTTTCTGTTTCTTTGGCCACTAGAGGTGACTGATCAGCTCAAAGTCAGCTGACCCCTCCTTTCTACAGTATTCCCACCAAATCACAGCTGCCAAAGTAGATGAGGATTGCTGGAGCGTAAGGCATACTGGAAACTCTCTAGACCAATCTCCTCATTTGTAAACAAGGCAAGAGAGTTCCAGAAGGGAGCCCTGCCTTGTCTGAGGTCACACAACAAGTCCATGCTGAAGTCAGGAACGCGGAGCCAGAATTCTCCATCCCCAGCCCACTGCACTCCTAGTGCACCCATCACAACACTGGCTGGTTATTGTGAGTTATTTTCCATGTGTGTCTGTCCCCACTCCCTAATGAGACTCTAGTCTCTATTGATTACTTACCTTGCTTTATTCTTTGTGATCCCCGGTAATCCCTTAATTAGAAGGTTCCTTAAGACTTCAGTTTTAATATGATGCTTGGTTAATAGCTGCCAACAGAGCTGCTCCCAACTTCTTATGAAAACACCTAAGACAACATCGACAAAAGTAGAAACCTCATTCTGTGAATTAGACTCAAAATTTAACCAAAGGCCAGGCAAGGAACTGTGTTAAAAATACCATTTCAGGACCATTCCCTCTGTGTGCCAGGGAGCCAGCCCCTAACACCGGAGCACAAGGGCTGAGCTGTCCAAAGTGCTCTCTGCCTGCACAGGCCCCACTCTCTTCAGGGCCTGGGAAGTGTGGATGGAGAGTAGCTGGGCTCCTTGGTAACCCAGGAGGGGTCTTCGCAGACATGGCACTACAGCCACAGTCTGCAGACAGCAGAGCCCAGAGGCAGGCATGCTGGGGCCCCGTTCTTTCCATGCACTCCATTTCTTTAATGTGTCAGAGAGCTACAGGGTCGTGGAGGAGAAACATTTACTGAACAGATGTTCAGTAAATAAGAACCTGCTGGTCACTAGGAACAAGGCCAGAAAATTGCTCCACCATCTATGACTCAACTCTTGGACAGAGATTTTGACAGACACCCCTGATGACAGAGGCAGCAACAAGCATAAACCCCCACAACCTCTCTACTGATGATGACTAGATCTAGACAGATGTTCCATGGTTTGAGGCTCAGTAGAGGGGGAGAAAACAACAAGAAAATAATCATGCAACATCTGGAAAAAAGCACTCACGTCTACAGTTACAAAGTTTTAATGCAATACCAGAAAAGCAAAACACCTGAATTAGGTCCAGAAGCAGCAGAACTGATACCGTAGAAGTGAATTAATCAGTAATGAGGAGGACAAATCTGAGACTCAAAGAGAATGCAGAGGAGAAAGGCAAAGTGATGAAAATGATGAGGAAGAAAAGGATAGGTTGTGTCCTCATTCTCTAGTCTACCAAATCCAAGAGCTATCTACTTGTACAATCAGAACAAATGCAGTAATAAAAGATATAATTAAAGAAAATTTTATTCCATCTGCAAATCGAAAGAGTTCATAGTATTCTAAGCAAAAATAAATTTAAAGGGGGCTGTGTAGAAAAGAGTTAACACAGCAGGCCTGAAATTGCTATTCTTAGAAAGATTTGGATGCTGGTGTTTGGGAACTTGGCTGGTAAATAGTTCCCTACATTGATATAAAACCTTGCGTAAATGGTAAGAGCGGCTCACTGTGCCTAAACTGTTTTTATAAAAACTGTGGCTTATGCTGAACACCTGCTTTCCAGCTGGGAGTCTGAAATTGTGAGACCTACTAGGTAGAATATCTGTATGATCAGACTCCATTGAAAAACCTTGAGTTGAGTCTTTTAATGGACTTCCCTGGGCAGACATGTTGCACATATGTTGTCCCATTTTCCTTGCCGGGGAAAGAGTGGGCTGTGTGTGGCCTCTAAGGAGGAAGAGAGCATAAAGAAGCCTGTGCATATAGTCCTCCAGATTTGTCTGTGCCTTTTTCCCTTTTAAGGCAGTTGAACGTCCTTACTACATTGCTGAAATAAATCTTAACCATGAGTACACTTAATGCGGGGTTTTGTGAGTCATTTTAGTGAATTTCCAAACATAGCAAAGGCCTTGGGGACCCCTGACACAACGGCTTCACTTAAAACTCGTTCTAGCAAAATATTTGAAGTATAAGAATAATTTACTTTTATAAGAATCAAAAAAAGAAAAAAACCAACTACTGACTAAGAATATAAAAATTGGCTGCCTTTAGACTTTTCCTTCGTCACCCTATATGGAGCAGCTTTTAGAGGGTTTTGAAGGGAGAAACATGGGGCCCAATAATTTTGTAGCCTTCATTGTAAAGGCAATAGACAGACATTCTTCAACATGCAAGGACTCAAAATAGATACATACTAGCGACTGAGATCACAAACTTTAAAAATGTGAGAGTAGGGACTTCTAGATACGCAGTTCTTCTTTTACAGAAATCCCAAATTCAAAAGCCAGTTGGATTGCCTTATTGGAGAACTATGCAACTTTAGGCTTAACCCTTTGCCAGTTCCCTCAGCTGTTCTCCTGCTTTTTCAGTTTGAGATCAAGAAATGAATTTCTTGTGCCATGTCTCTCACCACACAATTGAGGAGGAATCGTCCGCCGTGGTAGATGGCCACTTAAACTGTTAGGCAGCATAGTTCTGTTCTTAATGATTGCTAAGCATACAGGATAGCATTAGGTCTCAATTTATAAGAGTTATTGCACTGAGGACTGTGGTGTTGAGTAGGATTCTGAGCCACACAGGAGGTCCATGGGAGAGGATTAAGGGGATCGGTGAGTGATGCCTAACCTGGGGGAAAAACAAACGGAGCATGGCAGTACATGTGTCACTCATTTGCTACCCTGATCACATACTCAGGATATTGTGGTTTAAAAATTAATTTAAAAAATTACTTTTTGTCTACAAAAGAATAGCTGCATAGTGCAAGAAAAAAGGGCCATTTACAGTTCGAGAAGCTTGAGTAATAATTTTCTGCATTAAAGGAAGTCACACTGGGAAAAAAATTACTCCCACTGAGTGACATAAGCCAGTGTATGTGTGTGTGTGTGTGTGTGTGTGTGTGTGTGTGACATGGGAAAGTCGATAAAGCACGCAGATGCAATGACTAGGTGTCATCAGTAGTATCAAAATTTTTTATTTGGACCTCTAACTGCTCCTTGGTTAACTATGCTTTAAAAAGCAATTATGTAATATAATCCCAACTGTATAAAAGTAATGCATATTAAGACAACAGAATGGTGGTTACCAGAGGGGAAAGGGGGTATGAGGTGGACAAGGATAAAGGGGGTCATGTATATGGTGATGGAAGGAGACTAGGCTTCACATGGTGAGCACACACTAGAGTAGACAGATGTCGTATTATAAGGTTGTACGCCTGAAATTTATAGAATGTGATTAACCAACGTTACCCCACTACACTTAATTTAAAAAGTCATCAAGGGACTCTACCAAAAGCGTTCATCAAGGTTACCTGGATGCGGGATTTCTGAGTGATTTTGGACTTCCTTCTATTATTTGTCCTGCCTATTCCTGGTCTGCATCACTGTCAGATCCACTCTCCATTTTCTCTACCTTCTGTGACCCAGGGCCTGTAACCTCCATAGGGCACATTGCCCAGCTCTCTTGCCCTCTGGCTTTCTGGCGGGGTGTGCCAATGGGGGTATCTGGAAGAGATCAGAGAGAAGAAGGAGAGAGAGGCCAGAGAAATGTAAACGTTGGAATAACATTGGCAAGTGGTGGTCTTTCTCGGCAGTGTGATGGGTCACTCATACACACAGGGCACTGCTCTCCTTCCTGTACTTGGCTTCTGTTCCCCAGGCACGGGAATAAATCACATCATCTCTACATGTTGCACAAATCAGAATCTGCTCAAAACCTGTTCACCTGGAGGGTTTCTAGTCCTTCCCGTGAGGAGGGCATCCAGAAGGCAGAGAGGGGTCTGGTACTGAGGACTGGAGGCTAAGGTTAGGATGAAAGCCTGGATTCTGAATTCTGCGGCAGAATACAGACTTTATCTTAACGTGGAAGGCATTGAGACTAGGAGCAGTTCTATGCTAAAAATGTGTCAAGTGATAAAACGTTAGCTTTATAATAATTATCAGGAAAAATCAAGCAAAACTTTCTGATATTTAAAGAAACCATTTATGAATCCCAAAATTAGATAAGAAATGGGGAGATCTTCCTTACAAGTTTGAAAAATCAGACCAGAAATGAACATAAACTTCTCTTATACTTGCGTTATAAAATAAAATAACTGTGTTAGTCTACATCTTGATTTCACTGTCGATGGGTTTCCTAGTTTTGTTTTCTGAGTGACCTATTTTGACATCTTGGTTCTTCAGTTCATATCATGACAAGTTCTACATTTAATACTAATGCTTATATAATATTGTTGGGGAAACAAAAGGAAGTTGAAAAAATAACATAGTAAAGGAAGAAAGTACAAAGAAAGGGACTGATAGATCAGCTGCATAATGTTTTTAAACCTGACAAAAATACAAAAACATCATAAGATAAAAAGGCAAATGACTGAGATACGTATTTACCAAACAGGCATCCAAGGATCCATATCCTTAATGTAATAAACTTTTGCAAGTCGATTTAAAAATGAATTATATGTTGGGTCGTCGGGAAAGGCATGATGCATTTTTTTTGCACTGAAAAACATAGAAAAATACGTCATGACTTTCCCGACGACCCAATAGTAGAAAACTGGGTAAAGAGAATGAACAGTAAATTCACAAAAAAATAAATCAAAATTGACAATGAAAGAATGGAGATAGTTCACTGTTTGATCACTAAACAAATGAGTTGAAAGTTTAAAACAATCCTTGCCAATTTGACAGATGAAAGACTGTAACACCCAGTGTTGCACGTATAACTTTTCTAAAAGACAATGTCCCACATCTTTCAAAACTCTTTCAACGATGCATGCCCATCCACACAGAAATTCCACTACTACCAAATCGTGGGAGTTAGGTTTCAAGACATCTGTACTGAATGAGCAGGGCAGGATTATAATGGCAAAATTTGGAACAATCCAAAATTAGGAGACTGACTAAATAGGTTAAGCTAAGTCTATGGAAGGGAATATACACAGCAGTAAACATGATGTGTAGAGGGCTATAGCTTGAACGAGAAAGTCGTCCCGATCTATTGTTTGGTGAAAAACAGGACACAGACCAGCTTGAATTCCACACAGATGTGTCTTGTTGGGTAGTTCTGAGCTGTGGAATCTCAAGTACCCAGCCTGTACTGAATCCTGACCCCACCCATCTCCCTCGGTAACTCTGGGCAAATTTCCTGCCCCTTCGAAACTGCCGTGTCTTCATTGATAAAAATGGTGCTAATAAAAAGACTTATCTTACAGGGTTGTACCATATGCAGCCTGAGATCATCCAGGCAAAGTATTTACTGCACTGCCTGACTCAGAGCTGCCCATTAGGTCACTGTTTTTAAATATAATGCTGAAAATTATTCATGGAAAATAGACCAATGGAACCCACATGGAAGCCCTTGGTAGTGGGGTTGTCACTAGTTTTTGCTTCTTTTTACTCCTCTAGGTTTTCTGCATCAAATGTAGATTGTACTCATGATGTTAAAACACACAGTGCGTATCACATTACAAAGAGGTCACCAGGAGGCTTGGGGAAACAGCTGAAACCCATCTTTCTAGGAAGAAAAGAAAGAAGAAAATGGCCAAATGAGGGGGAACCACCCCCACACTCTAGGAAACAAGCTCCCAGCCTCTGGGCTGCTCCCCAGCCTCCCGGGCAGCAGGCCCAGGGTCACCAGTGTGGCTGCTCCGGGTGCGGGCTGCACACTGGCCCATTGTCTGCCCACGGCCCCACTGCGGTCAATGAGAAGCAGATGGCCACGGTGCCCTGCACATACTGCGCTTGCCCCTCATACACCTCGGCTGCAGGGCCTGCTTTGAGCCGCCAGCGAGACAATCTGCTTTTCATTTGATAGGCAGAGAAAAGCCACAGAGGAAGAAGGGAGGGAGGCCATAGTTTCAGGGTGTCGGGGGAGTTGATGCAAGAATAATTCAATTCGCCCTTACTCCAAAAGGCAAGGCAGTCCAACCCCACAGGATGCCTGCAGCGAGGGCCTGTAAACTCAAACTCACCTCAAACTACCTCCGGTGGACACAAGCCAACCCCGGAACATGCGGTCTGGGACCCAAGGCTCCGGGCTCTTTGGACCAGCAGGGGTGTCTTCAGTTTGCATTGTGAAGAGGAGCTGGAGGACCGTGGAGGGGCCGCAGAGCAGCAGGCCTCACCCTGCAGCCAAAGGAATCACGGAGTCATGGTAACTGGAGCCACGGATAGCCATGTGGCCTGCGGGGCCAATCCCTCCCCTCGCCTGGAGGCGCCATCTTTCCTAGGTAGGAGCTGGGGCTCTGCCCTGTCTGTCCTGCTCAGGGTCTTACCCAGCTCTCTGCTTACTTGCTGTGTTACCTTAGGTGAGCTATTTAAACTCTCTGAGCCCTTGTCTCCTCATCAGACAGATGGGCATGAGGCTCATGTTACCTGATAGGAAAATACGTCAGCTGCAGGAGATAATCCATAGGAAGTGTCTACACAGTGCTTGGCACATAGGAGGTGCTCGCTCACTATCGGCTATTATCATTACTCTGCCAGATTCTCCCTGAGTCTTACTGCCCTTGTCTTTATACTGTCTTTACACTGTGGCACGCTCTTGTGCGTCATTTCTTCTCCTAGCAGCAACTGTTTTCAGTCTGTGCTCAAGGGTAGCCTCTACCTGTATACCACGTGTGGGTCCCCGCCTGCAGTCACTCATGATTTATGTTGTCTTTGGATGAGTCCAGATCATTGTTTGTGATCTCTCGCGACAGCCCAACACAGCCCAGTGCTTTTCCCCGTCAAGCAGTTGTGTAGCAGCGTAACAATTTCAAGAGCCAGAAAGGGAATTACAGTCAGTCCCAATAGAGAGGTGCTGCTCTGAAGCCTTATGATAAGGGACATAGGAGAAGAAGACCCAGAGCAGAGGGCAGCAAAGGCAGGTCTACGAAGTCAGCGGGGGAATGGTTCCGAGAGAAAGGGGAGCACACAGGGAGCATCCGAACAGGCACGCAGGCAGCTGCAGCTTGGCAAGACATCAGGGGAGATACAGAGTTTCCAAACTGTCAGGAAGGAGAAATGCTCACTGCCTCGTGGAGGGAAGTGGTGGCAGAAAAGCAAGCCCCTAAGAGAAAGGCATCATGAACACGAAAGTCTGGAAAAAACGAGAATCATCAAGATGCCTACACGATAGACAGATTATAGGTGTAGGGAAAGAAAAGAGGCATGTGCAGATGGCATGGTAATTGAGGCTTTCAGAAAGAGATGACACGTCAGGTGCTTCAAGGCATGTCCCAATCAGGTGAGGATGCGTTTGACTGGCAGCTTTCCCTGAACATGCTAATCACACGTATTTGTTCTCAAAAATAGCTTATTTGTCACGGTGGCTGAGGTGTGAGAGAACATATTCTCTCAGTGAGCAGGTGGGCAGTTCTCTGTGAATGACAGAAAATATGTGACTAAACACAATCACTTTTCATGAAGATTTCTGGATTGGGTCCTACAGCTACATCCCATAGAAGTCACTGATCAGGGGACTGGCTAGGTCGGGTGATCCCGGAGAAAAAGAGCAGGGGACAGCAAGACTGACAGTGACACCGTCCTTCATATCAGCAGGGTAGGCTAGGTCATGCTGCAGGAACCAACGACCCCCAAATCTCGGCGCTTTAAACAACAAAGGTTTATTTCTCATTCACACCACTTGTAAATAGTGGGTTGGCTGGCGCTTTGCTCGGCATCCCCCCCTAACCCCCCACCCCTCAGGGACCCACCATCTCAATCTTGCTAGTCGCTGTGGCAAAGGAAAAGAGCGTGAGGTAAAATGCACGCACTGGCTCTTAAAACTTGTGCTCAGAATGATACAGATCATACCTGCTCATGTTTCATTGGCCAAAGTAAGTCAGTCACATGGTCTTGCTGAATCACACAGGGGCTGGAAAGTCCAAACCTACCATGTGCTGCCCAGAAGGAGAAGAAACAGATGTGTGTAAACAGCCCTCTTGGCTACACCAACCATCTACTCCACAACATACCCACCTGCTTGTCACTTGGCCGTCCCACCCCTCAGCCTGCACCCCTCTCAGTGATTCTCAGCTATCTGTGCCCACGTGGTCAGCACCATCTTCAAGTCACATTTTAGATGAGGTGATTGGTAACAGTGCTTCCAACCTGACTCCATAATCATAACATGAGGGAAAAGACGACTCAGAGCAGAAGCTCTGACAAGATCTCGCCCACAGTCCCATTTACAGGTGGAGAAACAGGACGTCACAGGAGAACGTGTGGGAGGCAGGATTCTAAGAAGGCCCTCGAGATTCCTGTATAATCTCCCCCCATTGAGTGTGAGTGGGACCCAGAAATATGACGGGATATTACTCCAATGATTATGTTACTTTATAGGCAAAAGGGATTTTGCTGATATAACTAATTTGCATTAGTTAATTGCAGGCATAATCCCTTGGGTTCACGAAAAGGGAGGTTATTCTGGGATGTGTGGGGGGAGGGCCTGACAATCTGGTGAGCCCTCAGAAGAGACGAGAAGCAGTAGCAGGCACTCTCCTGCTGGCCATGCCATGTTATGAACAGCCTACAGAGGAGGCCACATGGCTAGGACCTGAAGGCAGCCTCTAGGTCAGCAAGAAAACAGGGACCTCAGCTCTACAACTGCAGGACCTGAATTCCACCCTGCATAAGGCTGGAAGAGGACCCTGGGATCCAAACAAAAACACAGCCCCGGGCTGACACCTGGATGCCAACCGGGTGAGGCTCTGAGCTGAGAACCCAGCTAACCTCACGCCCCGACTTCTAACTTGTGGAAACTGCGAATTTTTTTTAAAATTGCGTGCTTTCGCCACTAAGTTTGAGGGCGTTTGTTACACAGCAAAAGGGATTTAGAAAATGAAGTTCCATGACAGTGGCAGGTGTTGCGACTTCGAGCCCCTGTGCTTCGCTGCTCAACTCCTCTCCTGGGCATGGCTTTGCAGCTGGGGAGGCCAACCAGGCTTCACCCTTGAAGCTTTCAGGAAAACAAGCTCAAATAACACCCACCATGCTCTCTTTTCTCACATTCTTCACTCCATTCGAACCATCGCGCACAACTATCTTTCAAAACACCACAGGCAGACCTTGGAGGTATTGCAGGCTCGATTCCAGACCACTGCAGTAAAGCGAGTATCGCAATAAAGTGAGTCATAATCTTTTTGATGGTAGAGGGTCTTGTCTTGCCTTCCCTTTGTAACACAAAAGCAACACCTATGAAGTGCTATAAAGCAAAATGCAATGAAACGAGGTACGCCTGTACTTTCACCTACGCCCTTCTTCTGCTCAAAAACTGTAGCAGCTTCATTTTGCCTGGGACATCAATTCTGGGCTTCTGATCCCAGTGTTCAGGATTTCCACTCCCTCCTACGAACACACTCTGTTCCAGGTCCGATGGTATCTGCACGGCCCCTCTCACCTGCCAGGACTGCCCCTTCTATGCCCTTCCCCAGCTTGCTCCCAGGGGCACTGCCTCCTGTCCCCTGGTCATCTGATGGGGGCTTTAACATACCATCCCCCAATAGCATGAAATCGCCTGCAGTGGCTCCCGCCCACTGTACTCCCTCATTCTCTGACTGTTCCACTTTATCCGGCACAACTCCGAAGCATTCCTGCAGTTGATTATATCCAATAATAAACTTCCACGAGTATCGCATCATTTAAATCTTCTCTTCCTGACAAGATTTCAAGCTAAGGACAACAACCGTGGTTACTCCGGGTGCCACATCCAGAATCCATGAAGGCATGTGTACTCATAACACCCCCCAAATGGAAACAACTCACATGTCTATCATCGGGGGAAGAGATAAACAGATTGCATTATATCCGTACAATGGAATACTGCTCAGTGAAAAAAAATCAATCAATAACATGCTACCACATGGATGGCTCTCAAAACATTATGCTGAGCATAAGACACAAAAGTGTACATACTGTGTGATTCGTTTATATAAGAATCTAGAAAAAGCAAAACTCATCTATACCGATAGAAAGCAGACAAGTGGCTACCAAAGGTGGGGGGTCAGGGGTATGACTGCCAAGGGGGCACAAGGGAACTTTTTGGGGTGATGAAAATGTTCTGTATCTTGATTGTGTGGTGGCTACATGGGTCTATACATTTGTCAAAACTCATCAAACTGTGTACTTAAAATGGCCACATTTTATTATATGTAAATTATGCCTCAATCAAGTTGACTTTAAAAAGAAACATTTGTGTACTCTGAATCAACAAAGACTTTGTTGGAAATGTCATAGGACATACCTTTCAGCGGAGGTCAGCACTTGATTTGTGAAGGATGGGCACAGGAAGATGTCTACAGACTCCTGTTCAAGCAGCCGGCCCCTGGAAAGCCGGCAGAGCCATTTCTCCCAGACAGATGAGCTCGTAGGCTGAGAGCAAAAATGTGGCTTAAAAGCTGAGTTAACTGAATTAAAGAAGATTGCTCAGCAACAGAAACCCAGAAAAAGGAGAGAGAGAGGGAGAGGGAGAGGGAGAGGGAGAGGGAGAGGGAGAGGGAGAGAAGGGCAAAAAAGGGCCATGTGTTCAGGAAAACAGGCTTGGATTTGGAGTCCAAAGATTGTCTGGCCACCATGAGCTCTCCCCACTTTTTTTTTTTTTAAATTGGGGAATTGGGGGAGGGGAACAGACAAGTTGCTGTCCTTTTGTTCTTCAGTCTAGTTGTGGAGGACATCGCTTCACTGGCCCATGTTGTTATTACCATTGCGCTCTTCCCAGGTGAGGCAGATTGGTTGCCGGTCACTGGACGGCCGCTCATGGCAGCTCTTGGCAGCTCACGCCGGCTGCCGGCTGCTCACGGTAGCTTACAGGAGCCTACTGCAGCCCCACTGCAGCTTACGCCGTCGCCGGTGACCCACGGCAGCCCAGCTCCAGGTCGAGCTGTTGTTCACCATCTTAGCTGTAGAGGGCACAGCATCACTGGCCCATGTGGGATCCGAACCGGGGTCCTGCTGCTCAGAGCTGGCATCCCAAGCCAGCTCTTAACCAACATGCCACTTGGCCGGCCCTCCCCACGACTTCTTATGGAGGCCAAGGAAAAGCTTTTGGGACCAGCCACCCCACCTTGCTCTGAACCCACAGGTCCCAGCCACCAGCCTGGTTCCAGTCTGACTCCTAAGACAGTGGGGTGCTAGAAAGGGGCATGGGGCTTCCCACCAATGAAAGGCATCCTCATCTGGATTATGCATCAGAGGGCCACCGCCCAGGTCATGCTGCGGTGTGTGGCCTTAGGGTAGCCAGCCATGACCCCTTCTTCTCGCTGTCACTCAGGACGCTGCCCAGAAAAGGCTCAGTCAGGGCAGCAGCTGGAATATGAGGAGAAAGCAACAGGGCTCCAGACCTGGAGAGAGCCAGATAAAAATAAAACATCCCCTACTTCTGTGGGAAAGAAATCATACCTGAGCAACAAGCACCCGAGGCTGTAAAGAGAGAGAAACCAAGTTGTGAGGTAGGAAGAAAAAGAGAGCGGGTCTAAAGGCTCATGCTGTGTGGAAAGCTGAGTGTGTGGGGAGCTAGTGAGCAGTGAGGCAGGAAGAGGAGGAAGCAGGCAGTGAGCTCAGCGGTGGGCCAGGAGCAGCAGCAGAAAGCAAAGGGCCCTACCGTGGACAGGCAGGGGACCAGCTCTGCGGGCACAGGGCCTGTTGATACAAATGGCTGCCAGCAGCCCCTCCACCTGACCAAACCCCAAATGCTCTCTTGCCTTCTGAATTCCTGAACATGACCAATGGCACTACTTTCCATAGACGCCTCCAGCCCCACACTCATCGGCGCCGCCCTGCCCCACCTGCCCCGTAACCCAGCAGTCCGACTCTCTTCTCCTCATAGGTCAGAGTTTGCCTGCCCCCCTGCCCCGGGGAGATTGCTGGAACCTCTAAACGAGCCTCCTACCACCCTAGTTTCTGACCCACATGGACAGGCACTCAGTCACAAAGAGGGAACCAACACGTATTAAGTATTTATTATCCTAGGTCTTTTAATTACAACCCTGGGAAGGTAGTACTTTCTTCATTTTGCTCACAAAGAATCTGAGTTTAATTCATTTGCCCAAATCCAAACAGTTGGAAAGGGCCAGTCAGGATTTAAACGTCCTTTCTTCTCTTCACTACTGCTCCCAGGTGGACTTAAATACAAATCCATTCAACTCATTTCCCCGATTCAAATCCTTCAGTGACTCCCCATTGCTTACAGCAGTGACTTTCAATATGTTTTGTGGTCATAGACCATTTTCTCCCAAAACTGTGTGCACAGAACATTAACCGATCACACAGGTCACAGCAGAGCTGACTCTGACTGGGGATGAGGCCCAGCACCCTGCCTGCTTTCCCAGTTCCCATCTCCACTGGAGGTCTCAACATCATGTCAGTGTGTAGAAGACTGAACTCTTGATCGGACCCCTGGCCTCTTGCTGAATTTTTTGTCTTAATGAATGGTCAGACCAACCATTCAGGCACCTGAGAGCCACCCTTCTTATTGTCTTCTCCCTCCTCTTCCATAAGTAATACATCAGCAAGTCCATTGGATTTGCCTTCTACGTCTCCCTTGAACTAGCCTCCTGCTCTTCATTTGTACTGTCAACACCCAAATCCAAGCTATGATAGTTTCTTACCAGAAATAGTGGCGTGGCCTCCCTACATCCAAACTTGCACCCCAAAGTCTACTCCATTCCCCGCACAGCAGAGAGAGTGAGCTAACACAAAATCCCCAGCCAAAGAAGAGGACCACTCTGACACAGGAACTTCCTGACATCTGAGTGGCACTGTCACTCCCCACTGCCCTCAATCAAATATGGCCATCTATTTCCTTCTCACTTTCAATTTTATTTTTTTTTTAAATTTTCCTATCCTTGAGATGAGACGATCAACCAAATAGTAAGCTAAGAGTCAAAAGAATGGGGTGGTGGTTACTCGATTTGTTGTGTGACCACTGAGTTTCACCAGCCATTGGACAAAATTAATAGCATCTGCTCATTTTCTCTTGCCCTCAGTTATTGTGGAAATAACTTATGTAAAATATTCAGAATTACAAAGAACATATATACATCTAAAGCACTCATATGTTTTGCTGACATGAAATAATAAATGTGGATATAGGGACATCTGGTTGACAATATGATGTTCTGAGATTTAAAACAAATTCGATGATGTAATTAAATACCGATCTTTCCACTTTTGTATTTAGAATAAGATCCCTCTCACAACCTATCTATATTTATATATGGAGCTGGCCACATGGTCATATAAATCATGTGTAAATTTGGAGCAGATGTTATTGGGTAGCTGGAATTCTGTTGGGACTGTACTTTTAATGGAAAAAACGACATAGAGCAGACTTCCTACATGCTCCACAGATAGAGTAATATAGCTACTAGAAGAGAGTATTTATATTCTAGGTAGGCTGGTTTTTAATCAACAAGTGTGCTTGCTTATTGTCTTGCCTTCATTGAGTCAGACAGCGGAGCATGCAGGCATTTCCGGGCGGGAGGGCCGTGGGCCACCAGGGAGAAGGCGTCACAGAACAGTCTCTGTCGGTGTGGTCCTGTGCTTTCTCCTCTCGCTGGCTGACGGACATCTCTCCCCAGGCCTTTTTACAGTAGCCTCCCATCAGCTTGCAATCTCAGAAACTTTTGTTGGAAAGGGAAGTGGTAAATGTGAGCTAAACCTAAAACCCCACCAATTACAGAAAACAAATCTTTGGCTGTGTACATTTGAAAGACTTTTGAAATCCTCTGCTTTGCTGTGTTTACTCCTTTGAGTCTGTTTCATTTGAAGTCTTTGTTTTGAACCTTGTTTGGAGTAATGTTCCAGACGTGATTTTCTAGGGAGGCAGCTTGTCCTTCGGAAGGCGCCTGTGCTCCCGAGATAAAGTAGGTGACATTCTGCTTCGTGTGGCCTCTGGTTCCCCCCCTCCCTCTCATGTTACCGAGGGGAGAATCCCAGAGCCACAGTCCACATTTTCTTCTGCTGCTGCTTTCTTTGTAACTTGGAAAATCAAAAAGTAAAAGCTACACTGTTCAACGTGGGAGGTCTGGTGGATAAATGGGTTGGAAAATGACTTCACTCAAACAATGACTCAATTAGATTTTCTGACAGAATAAGGTCGTTTAACTCTGCTGATCTCAGATTAGGTTAGGTGTTCTGAAGAACCGAAACAGCAGCCTCAGTGGGGTAACTGTGATTTTAGGGGAGAGCTGGGGGGGGGCTGAGCAGAAGAAGGGCTGTGCCAGGTGCCCCCTGAGCATATGCTGGGGTTTGAGGATGGCGGCTGCTGAGCCTGCGTCTTTCCCTGCACTGAGCACCCAGGAGCAGAAGGCCCCACCATTCATGGTTTTCTGCAGGAAATCCCTGGGCTTGGACAGGTAGCCACAGTCTCAGCTCCTGGCTTGAGCCGCCTCTCAGCAGCCTGGGTTCAGTCTGCCAAAGGGAATGGCAGACAAAGAGGAATGACAAGAGTTCCATATGTCCGAAAGTCACTTTTCTGGTTGAGGTAGTTATAAGGAGCACGGAAAACACAGTAGATGTTATCAGTCTGCTCAGAGGCTTGTGCATGCCTCTTAAGGTTCATCGCCACAGCTAGCCCATGCTGCCCTTGTCATTTTATTATATACTTCCTATGTGCTAAGTGCTATGCGAAGCCCCGAGATCACGTGACATCATAACTAAGCAGATTCCCATGATGTTTCTATCAGCATAGTGTATATTCAAAATAGACTGAATGAAAAAGGCAGTTTGAATCACAAAAAGACACAGACTGTAAGAACAGACAGTAAACTATTAGGTATGATTCTTTGGGTAATTGGAAAATGGACAATTTTTATATTCATATAGCATTTCAATATGTATATATGTATAGCAGGGGTGCCAAAAAAATGTATACAAGTGGACACTTTGGTCAATGTTGCTCAAGTGCTAGTTCGCCATTATCAGAAGTGTCTGGATGCTGATGGTAACCACTTTGAGCACCTCTTGTAATTGCAGAATTCAAATGTGACTTGTATTCATCTTTTGTTATCGGTATATATTGAGTATTACAATTTTAAAGCAGTTTTTTCCTTTCTTAAAATGCGTATACATTCTTTTTGGCACCCTCTGTGTATACCACTACCCAGGATATGTCTCAGGCTGTCAGGAAAGTTTCCCCGACAATGAATCATCTACAATTAGCAAGGGCAGCATGTTCTTTGTTGCCATAACTACACAAATCTTTACCAACTGGTCACTTACCACATTTGCCCTTGGAGGCTACTTGCTCTAGATTTCTACTTAGGAAGCCCCCACACTCACATCCTCTTAGATTTCTTCGCAGCTTTGCAACACATAGTTCCTAGGTGGACACATTTGGTTCAAGTCCCAGAGAACCCATATGTCAACGCCTATTTGTTTTAACATAGTTTATGTGTTAAGAAAACAGAATTTACGTCAATTTCAAAGCCAACATGAAAACCAGACCTTCCATTTCCACCAGAAAATTTCATCACGCTATTGCTTTTGATCTTTTTTCCTGAGCCAAGTTTGGACAAGAGGCGTAAACTCTAGATAATTCCACATGTTCCAGGGTAAGCAGAGACACCTGCTGCTGGGACACTGAAGACTTTATATGGCTAGCACTGGGGACACATCACTGAGGGATGGCCAAG
>NW_017731416.1:460498-489467 GCF_001890085.2 Hipposideros armiger
TATGTATATATATCCTTAGAAATGGCTGCAGTAAGCAGGAATTTTAAGGTTTTGTGTAACTGTTTCTATCATAACATATTTGCACAATTTGCAACAAAAACAACAATAAATGAAATATTGGGTGAATTAAGGATGACCAAAGGTTATCTTACTTCAGGGAAAAGGTGTGTGGACTTGTCCTAAATGAAAGTTGATGATGTTGTGAGTCATGGGTACACCCCAAATTAACATGACACTGATAATTATCCATTGTCCAAGAGAGCTGCCTTACTATTGCTATCAAGCACAAATTGTATGAATACTATTTTGCTTTGCAGTCAACCAGTGGAAAATACCCGTTTTGAATTTGGACCTGACAAAGTACACCTCTAAGTTATGCTTTGATTATCTCAGCATAAATTTTCTTCACATGTTTGCTAAACAGGGCAACATTGCCATGGATACTTTCCACTGCCCTATAACTCCCGTACACATTCTGGCACTTTCTTTCAAAGCTACCACATATGATACCAATTGAACACATTAGCATGTCATTTGTTCTTAGCATGGATGGGAAATCCAAAGAAAAATGCTGCATAAAAAAAATGAAGAGAGAGGAAACATAAAATAGAGGAAAATGAGAGGGGTGGACACCCACGGCCTGACTCAGAAAATGTACGTGGTGGCTTAACCCTTTCCTAGTTCATGGGGCCTCCATGTTTAAGGTAATCAGAATCACTTCCTGTATGAAAGGACATCTCCTAACTGCAGCCAGAGCCCTCTTCTCAAAACACAGAAGTGATCACGGCTTTACTCTGCTTAAACACCTTCGGTGGGCCCCCATTTTATTCTAAGACAGGATCCAAAGTCTCTCATGTGGTCTATGAAGTCTACACGGCGGGCTCTCCTCTTCCACCTCCTCCTTCCCCACTCCATGGGCTCCTCTCACACAACGGTTCCCTTTCCTCCTCCTTCAGGCATACGGGGCGTCTTCAGGCAGGGCCATGGCACGTGCGACACCCTGCGCCTGACGTGCCCTCCTCTTCTCTCCCCCTTGGCGTTGTCCCAGCGCCAGTCCCGCCCATGGCCACCCCTCTCAGATCTTGGCTCAGGCATCACTTCCTCAGAGAAGCCTTCCCTGACCCTCAGGCTAGGCCAGGCTCCCTAGTTATTCACCGTAATAGAACCATGTTCTTTCCCTTTGTGGTACTTCCTATAGCTTGAAATGAGACATTAAACTCTGCTGGGGGCTCTGCCTCTGGAATAGAAACTCCAGCAAGGCAGGAACTGCTCTTGAGTCACCACCGTATCCTTAGCTCCTAGGACACGGCCCGGTACTCAATGCGTACCTGGTAAATACTGGTATTCTCTCAACTTCTACTCATTAACCTAGTCATACGCCAACTTCCCAACCTTCACGACCAGCCATGATGAGCAGGTGACTTTTACCTGTTATCCTTTTCTTTCTCCTTTATATTTCACCTCCATATAACTGACTTCATCTAAAACAAGACAGGAGCTTTCTTTTAGAGATGATTCTAATGAGAAATCATGCTTAGAACATAGAATAGGAAGAGGTGATGTGGTTTTATTTCTTTATCTCTATTTGCCATCTTGAATTGATAACAATTTCTGACCGACTTTTAACCGCTTGGTCGGCAGGCTGAGATGACTTGGCTATTCCAGATCATAGAAAAATCAAAATGGGCCTGGGCAGAAACCAGAATCTAGTCAGCTAAGCTCCCTCTTCCAATAAGGCCACTCAGCACCCACTCTCGTCTCTGCCTTGACAGCCAGAGGCGTTCACACAACTCCAAACAGAGTACAAGCAACTGGGTCCCAAGGTGCTGCTCCACAGCAATCTACTTCTCAGAAGCCAGAGACTGGGACAGTGCAGATCCTCTAATCATGGAGAGACCAGAAGGCTTACAGCCAACTGTGGCCACAAAGAACATTATTGTAAACAGCCCTAGTCAATATTAATGCACAAAAAGGAATCCCTGAGGATCACAGTTTAGAGCCTGCCTAGCAGATAAACACACTGACAGATCAGATATTTCTGTGCTAGGATTGGTTACAGTGAGTGTTGCTGACTCCATATATTCATTCACAGAGCATTTGGGGAAGTGAGGGTGAGTCAGGAATCCATCTTTTGAGTAATTAGTTTGGAAACTCTGAGACACACAGTGAATTGCCCAAGTTCTCAGAGCAAGTCAGTGGCAGAAGCGAGCCAAAGAACTTGCTCTGATTATGGCCAGTTCAGGGCTCTTTTGTTCAGTCCACAATTACAAAAGGGTTTTACAAGGTGTGGTTCAGGGACCACCTGCATCAAAACCACTCCAGAGAGTTTGTGGAAAACATTGATACAAAAACTTCTTGGGTTGATACCTAGACGTAAGCATGTTCACAACTTTACCAAGGATTCTGATGTGTACTGACAATTCAGAGCCATATAGCTGGACTTAAATTTCTACCTTGAAAGCTCACATATTTTCCAATTTTATTCTTCAAACTAAATTGGTATCTTTTTTAGGATAGAGAGAAAGAAGAGTGTAAAATAAAACCCATGGCCTTCTTGAATCTCCCATCTGAAGTCACTGGTACTTGGACTGAATAAAGGGACTTCTACATTATGAGGACTTGGGAAAGAAGGAATGTATTGCTAAAATTGGTGGAATCATTTTGAATGAGGGGAGGGTATTCCTCCCAGTGGCCTCTGGTGGAACTGATCCAACCTACTGCTTAGTTTTAGAGTCTGAAGAGACTTTTTATAGCAATGAAATCTAGGGCCCATCACCTGGAGCAAGATAGCAGTGATTCCCCTTGCTTTGTGATGAGACACTGAAGAGTTGCATTGAGGAGGAGCGGGAAACAGATGTAGGCAGGCCTTTGCAGGGACTATAGCTCATCTCAATTTTGGAAGTTCTTCTGAGTTCATCCTGGCTAGTTGGGATGCTTAGGGATCTGGCAAAAGCAAACATAATTCCCCTCTAGAATTATAACCTCATCTTCATTCTCCAGTTATTTCTATAACAAAAATTAAATGCAATGTCCAACACAAGATTAAAAATAACCAGAGCCTCTCAAAGACAAGACAATATGAAAGAAAAATGTGAAAAACAATAGAGAGAAGAAACAGGCCCACAAGGCTTCTTCAGATGTTAGAATCACCGTATAGAACTTCTTGGAAGGCTGTGTAACATAGGCTTTCACTCTCTTCCCCTGGGTTCTGCTCTACAATTCCACAGAACCCTTGACTTCATTCATCATAGCAATCCTTTTATTGTATTATAACTGAGGCCGACATAAGATAACAGTTCGTGGAATATGCCAAATTATGTTTGAATATGCATTTCTACCAAGACAAACAAATGAAAAAACAAAAACTCATAGGCACAGACAATAGTTTAGTGGTTACCAGAGAGGGGAGGAGAGGGAGGTGGTAGATGAGGGTAAAAGGGATCAAATACATAGTGATGGAAGGAGAACTGACTCTGGGTGGTGAACACACAATGTGATATGTACATAATGTATTACAGAATTGTACACCTGAAGCCTATGAAACTTTACTAACAATCATCACCCTAATAAACTTTAACAATAATAATAAAAAAGAATCACTGTATAGGCCTTAAAGTAAAATGCTATTTATATTTAAAGGGGTAAAAGATAAGCTTGAGAATTTTTGTCAGAGAACTGATAGTTATAAAGAAGAATCAAATGTAAGTTTTGGAAATTAAAAATAAAATAACTGAAATTAAGATCTCAATGAATGGGTTTAACAGTAGGTTAGATATAACTGAATAGAAAATTGGTAAGATAGGTTAGAATATTGTACTTAAACTGTGATTTGTAGACCAGATGCATTGACATAATCTGGGAGTGTTTGGGGTTTTTTTAAAATAATTTTTTTAATTTCAAAATAGTTTAAGATTTACAGAAAAGTTGCAAAGATAATACAGAGAGCTCTCTTATTCCCCCTATTAATTATCATCTTACTTTAATATGGTATATTTGTCACAATTAATAAACCAGTATCAATGCATTATTATTAACTAAAGCTCATACTTTATTCATACTTCCTTAGTTTTTACTTCATGTCCTCTTTGTATCTGAGAGCTTTTTAGAAATGCAGAATCTTAAGCCCTACGACAGACCTCATGAATCAAAATCTCTATTTTAATAAGATCTCCAGGTGACTTTAAAGACATTAAGATTTGAGAAGCGTTGGTTAGAAAAAGGAAATTTTTCAGAATAAAGCATGGGGAGAAAAAAGTAATGAAAAATATACGAGAATGTAAGAGGCCGGGTGAAGACAATGAGATGCATGTCTTACAGAAGTATAACTGCAGTCTCCAAAGGAGAGTGCAGAGAGAATGAGTCCAAAGCAACATTTTAAGAGACAATGGCTGAGAGCTTTCCAAAACTGAAGCTCTAGGAAACCTAAATAGGAATAAAAGAAAATCCATGTCTAGGTACATCATAGCAAAACTGTTGCAAACCAAAGACAAAAACAAACAAACAAAAACAATTTTAAGAACAGCCACAAAAAACCAACCAAACAAACAAGCAAACAGAGATCCTTCAAAAGAGTGACTATTGGACTTACAGCTGACTTCTAAACAGAAATAGTGGGAGCCAATAGACATTGGAGTGATATCTACAGAGTGTTGAAAATATATGACTACTAACCTAGGATTCTATACCCACAAAAAAGTTTTCTTCAGAAATGGTGACATGATAAAATTCAGACAAATAGAAAACGAGAGAATTTTTCTCCAGCAGGCTTACACTAAAAAAAATATGAAAAAGTATCTTTTAGCTAGAAGGAAAACGATTCCAGATAGAAGTTTGGAGATGTGGAAAGAAACAAAGAACAATGAAAATGGGAAATATGTGTGTAAACCTAAATGACTTTCAACTGCATAAAATAACAATAATGTATTGTGGGTTTAAAAGATATAAAAATTCAAATACAAACAATAGCAGAGGGTTTCTTAAATAAAATCACTGCATTGTGCAAAAAGAAACATAAACACCAAATAATATTGGATTTTGAAAAGTCAAAACACATGCTTTAATCTCTAGAATAAATATTAAGAGAATCATTAATAATCACAAAACTCTCAAGTTAATAGAGGGATAAAAATAAAGACAAAATTAGCCAAAAGGAAGGCAAGAATAGGAAGGAAAAGGAATATAGAACAGGCAAGAAAAACAGAGAGCACTGAGTAAGATGGTAAATTTAAATGAAAATGTGTCAGTTTTTACATTTAATGAATTGGTCTAGGAGGTGATAAAGCGTCGGATTCCATTTTTGGATGTTTGACTACTGACACTTCTTAAATCTCACTCCTCCCTTCTCGCCCTCTGCCCCACAGCTGGGAAAGCTGATTTAAAAAAACCTGGGTGCTCCTTCCTGTGACTCTAGTGAGAGATTTAAACCATGCAAGTCCCTTCCTGCATGAGCAACTCCTCAACCCAACCCAATCCCCTAACCGTAGTCTCCTTGTCTGGCTCTCTCAGGCCATTTCAGGCCTGTGCGGGCAGCCTAAGGTGGTTATCCAGCATCAGTGCGAAAGTAATAAACCTTTTCGTGTCCTCTTGGTGTGTATGTATGGTGTCATCAGTCTCAACATCCAAACCAAGTTTGGGGTAAGGCTCTATCCTGCTTCTTCAGGCTAAAACAGTTTACAGGCTCTAATGAAAAGACCAAGATTACGAGACCTGATTAAAAACTGCAAAACCCAACTAAGTACCATTTACAAGACAGATATCTAAAACACAGGAATACAGGAAGGTTGAAAGCAAAGGACTGAAAAAGATACTATGGAAATCACTAAGTATATTTGGTTTTTCTATATTAACATTAGACATTAAGGTAAAGAGCATTATCGGAAATTAACACTTCTTAAAAATAAGTATCTACATGGGCCGGCCGAGTGGTGCGATGGTTAAGAACTGGCTTGGGATGCCATAGAACCCCGGTTTGGATCCCACATATGAGGGCCAGTGACACTGCCCTCCACAGCTAAGATGCTGAACAACAGCTCGACCTGGAGCTGGGCTGCTGTGAGTCACCAGCGATGGCGTAGGCTGCAGCCACTGCTGCAGTGGGTTGCCATGGGCTACCGTGTGTAGCCAGCAGCCAGCGTGAGCGGCTAGCAGCCAGCGTGAGCGGCCAGCAGCCGCAGTGAGCAGCTGTCCAGAAGCCGGCAACTGATCTGCCTCGCCAGGGAAGAGTGCAATGATGGTACCAACTTGGGCCAGTGAAGCAACGTCCTCCACAACTAGACTGAAGAACAAAAAACGACAACAACTTGTCTGTTCTCCTTCCCCCAATTCCCCAGCACTGTTCCCATCCCCCAATTCCCCAATTAAAAAAAAATAAAAAAATAAGTATCTACAGAGTGTTAGTCTCAACAGAAGATGATATAACTATTCTAGAACTGTGTGCATCTAATTAAAGAGCCTTGAGATATTAATGCACGAATCAAGTTTCAAACACTAAAAGAAACAGAAATGTACCATCATCATGTGAGGCTGTTACAGAACTATTTACATAACTGAAAGAATAAGCAGACAACAAGTCAATAGAAATACAGAAAATGTTAACAACACCGACAGAGTGGGCACATTTTCTGCACTTCAAGCTTTAAAAGATACATTTTTTTCCCTCAAGTATATGTGGAATACTTACAAAAATTGACCAAGTGGTAGTTACATGAAGCCTTCCTTTTGGAAATTGTTGAGCTGTATATTTTTATTTTGTTCACGTTACTGTTTTGGTACTATTTTCCACAATAAATTGGAGGTTCTCTGTCTAGGATTAAGACATTCCATGGTGTCAGAGACTGAGGTGAGGCTCATTCTACCTCATTTTTTCACTATGTGTGTATATATACATCTTCCATTTTTAAGGCCACCCCTGGTCCAAAATGGCTGCTGAAACTCCAGCCATTGAAACTGCATTCCAAACACAGGAAGGAGAAGATAAGGGGGACTTCACAACCTCCTCTTAATAATGCTTTCTAGAATTTGCAAGTACTATTTCTTCTTATTTAACATTGGTGAGAACTTACAATAGTAACTTTCACATATAGCTCCACAGAAGGCTGGGAACTGAGTCTTTATTTTGGTTGGCCATGCACCCAGCAAAAAGAAAAAAAAAAAAAGAAGAAGGTTTCATTGCTACACAGAGAAAACTAAAATGATATCCTGATACTAAAGAAAAAGATTCATATTTTGATCTTATCTTACTTAATTAATAGACCTTTTCTCCAGCCCCAACTTATCACCAGCAGCAGCAGTACAAAAAAAAAAAAAGACAAGCTTTGCTCCCTAGGGACCTCTCTGCCTATATTCCTTTGGAGTGGCATGAGGTGGGAATGGATGGGCCAGGGAGAAACAGGCAAGTCATTATTAAGTCAAGTGAGCTTTGCATCCATACCCTAAACATGGCAGGTTTGATTAATAGGCTGCAGAGGTCTTGCTTTTCAAGTTCAAATGAGTGAATTGCATGGAAACTGAAGTTATTAATAAATGCAGTCTCTATTTCACGTAAGATGTCCAAATCTAAATCAAATGCAACTGTTGAAAGGCCAGATGTTATTCCCATTGCTACATTTCAGTGTTTTCCTGGAAGTGATCTCACCCTGATGGTACTGCCGCTGTTCAACTGTGCATACTATTTATATCTAAAACCGTGGCTTTCAGGTTTAAAATGCACCAAACTGCAAATATTTTTGCTTTGAATGTGAGCCTGTTACAGGGAATTCACACAGAATCCTTAGGCTGTGGTATGTTAACTTTGATGGCTATCAAAAAGTCAAGCATTTATATAACTTGCAAACGTGGATATATTGTTATATGGCTCTGATGCAGATAAATCTCCCATATGAGACAGTAAAGCACAGTATTTACTGTCCCTTTCCATGAAGCAAAACATTAATTCCAATTAATTATCTCCTATAGATTAAAAAGTATATAAGACCAAATTATGATTCTGACGTTTGGTGAGAGACATAAACAGAGTGCCAATCCTTAAAAGAAAAGAGAGAAGGACTATCAGGAAGAAGTGTGATGATGCCTTTTATCTGGAGTATGTTCCTGTTTTTGTTTAGATCACTTTAAATATCAGGATAAAGAGAGGTATCATGAGAAAATAAACTGTAACAGCATAGACTTTTTAAAGGATAATTATACCATTTTGGTTTTATGTATTCATTTCACAAAAAATACTTCTATGATGAAGCAAACACAATACCGTTATTAACACATTGATAGCTCATTCACGTTATAAATGTGAAACAGAACATTTAGATGGTTCTTATATTGAAAATCAATATGAAGAAAACTGCTGCCTAAGACTGATACAAACAACAGCTAACATTTCTGGGGTGCTTCCTCTTGGCCAGGTCCTCTGCTAAGTGACTTGTATGTTTTATCTCACTGATTAGAAGGGGGTTCGATTATTATCCCCAGATTCAGCAGAGGAAAGTGAGGTGCAGGGAGGGTTCATCACTTACCCCAACCCATGTGGCTCTTGAGAAGTAAGGCTGGGACTTAAGCCTGACAGGTCGCTGGCTCCAGGGCCCATCTCTGTAAGCCTGGATTGCACAGCCTGGGGTTAAATGAGACATAATGCGTTATGGGAGTTTAGCCCAGCGTTTGACACATAATGAGCTGCCAATAAGGCAAAATGAAGGATGCTTACTCCCAAACAGGCTAATGCAAGCTGCACCTCACATACCTTCCACATCACTGAAGGTGTTGAAGAGGACAGTTAAGGTAATGAAACCTAAAGAGAACCATGTGATTGAGGGTCCCTTTTTGGTTCTGCTTCAGCCTCACTATTATCCCTGGGTTCCAGCCCCACCTCACTCCCTGAGGGGCTCTGAACCCATCACTTCTCTCTGGACCTGACTTTCTTCTGTAAAACAAGAGGATTTGGTTAGGATGATTCCTAAGCTTTCCTGCTGCTCTAAACATCTATGACTTAAGTCATTCCCTAAGATTTTGCCTGTGAAAATGAGCCCAGGAGCCCAGGATAGTTATACCTGCCTTCAATATGTAGAAAGAGATTAAGTGCCCTATTAAGAAAGAGCGCAAGGCACTAGAAGCATCAGCATTTTCCACAAAGGATGAACTGTTTCGATGGCAACTGGCTGTGGCAGCAAAACTGCAAGCTTCCAGTGTGGGCATGACTCAAAACCAGAGGGCCAGGGAAGACTTTAGAATAGCTGATGGAATCGAATTATGCCAATGGCTTTCATAATCCTGTGCCGTTTCAGGCCCAAATGCATCAGTCAGGATGGGAAACGCAGGGAGGCTCCTCTGGAGCAGAGGCAGAGGCTCGGAAGCCTGCTCAATGGCGCCCACTAGTGGAAGGCCACAATGTGGCCATGGCGACTTGCTGGCCACAGGGTTTCCGACAACTGCACTGCTTAAGCCAGAAGTCCACTCATACATCTCGTGCATGGGGACAGTGAGAGGAGAGAAAAGAGGAAGTGCTTTGTCCAAGGCGACCAGCTAGTCAGAGACCAAGTTAACCTGTTAGCAGCCATTTTGTTCCATGCAGAGCAATTATCTTCTTCATACACTAATTGTTCTCCTTCATCATAACCTATCATTTAATATCTACTTTTTGCTATATGCTGCTCACCATATTAAAAGCAAGCCCAAACTTGCTCTATATTTAATCCAAGGAAATACAAAAGTGCTAGAGAGAGTCAGTTCTTTTTATTCTTTCATAATTTAATAACTGCAAATAAATGCTTGGGACCCCCTCTCCCATGAATATTTTATTGAAATCAAATGGTTCCTAGAGATAAATAATACTGGAAATAAGAGTTATTAGACATATATTTTGAACTTCTCACGAGTGACCAGGACAGCATATTGCAAATTCTCAAATATCAAAAATCTGACAAAATCCACCAAATAGTCTTGGAATAAGTGTATGGTAATAATGCCATTTGCTGGATAATCAACCAACACCTTTTTAGTAAGCATATTTTTGTTCATATAGTGTTTATCCATGTTAGAGACATAAAAGCAGCATATGACTCAGTTTTTATCCCTTGAGAGGCTTCCCATATTCACAAGGAAATGCGCTATACACAATGGACACAATATGACTGTAATTCTGAAATGATTTAAGTGTCCCAGAAAAAAACTTCTGAGAAGGGGTGCTGACAAATCTAGAAACAGCTAGGACAGCTTCACGGAGCAGGCAGGACATGACCTGAACCTAAGGATGGGAAGGGCATTTAAGTAAAGAAAAGGAAGAAAAGAGTATTCAGGGAAGGCAGACTCACAAGGATATATTGGTGTAGTTGATGCGGGAAGGTGGTCCATGGAGAGACAGAGTGGTCCTGCCACGGCTCATCTTATTCTGACCTGAGCTTCTCATACCTCTCCCATGTTCCCAGATGGCTTCTTTCTTGCCTCTGTCTAGCTTAGAACTCAAGGTCAGCCTTTCCAATCAAGCTTGTCAACCCTGGACTTACCGTATTTCCCCATGTATAAGACATACCCATGGATAAGACGCACCTTAATTATGGGGCCCGAAATTTGAAAAAAAATGTATTACATAAAGTTATTGAACTCGTTTTATTCATCACAAAATTCATACAACTCCTCATCACTGTCAAAACTCCCAACCATTAGCTTGTCCTCATCTGTATCTGATGACAAATCACCCAATTGCCCTTTGCTCTTCAATCCATATCTTCAATTCCCTCTCTAAATCTGGCCATTTGGCTGACTTGCCTCTCATGGCCTTCTTCTGCTGTGGTGTTTTCAGTAGGGTTTCTTCTTCCCGTAGCCAGTCTCGGATTGTTTTCTCAGTTGGAGGAGGAGAAACTCACATTCAGCAGCATGATTTTCATTCACTTTTGCAAACTGGATCACTTTTAACTTGAATTCAGCATTGTATGAAAATCTTTTCTGAGCCATTTCTGGACAGAACGTGGCAAAACGTAACCTACTGTAATATACCGGTAACAAGTGCGAAACAATGAGCGCAAAGACAACAAGCGCGAAAAAGCGGGATATGCGAATAAAAAAATCTACAACAATGAGCGCAAAAACAAGCACAAAAACAGTGGGAAATGCAAGTAAAAAAATCTACAATCACTGTATAAGACGCACCCAGTTTTCAGACACCAAATTTTTCGAAAAAGGGTGCGTCTTATACATAGGGCAATATGGTAGCTACCTTGCTACTGCCTCTGTTTGTCACATCCTCTGCTCCCACCCCTGGGCAGCCAGACCTGGCTGGAGAGTCACAGAGCCTGGTTTCCCAGACCCAGCTGCTTGGCAGTCCTTCATTTCCCATTTCTCAGCTGCAGTTGCCGGGCCCAGCCATGCTTAATATCAAGTTCATGGTCATTTTCTCATCACTTTCATATTTTATACTTATCCCATCTCAGGAGATTGAAGCTATTCTACATGAGCCCCCCAATATATCTTGTCCCCACTTGTAAATGTTTCTCATTGCTTGTTCTCCATCCATGTTCCAGACACCTCACCTTCATACACCACCTCCTCAGGTAAGATTCTATAATCAGGTCTCCTGACTCACATTTTCAGTCTCTCACAGAAGAGAGCAATTATCTCTGCTTTGGGCATTCTGTGCTTGAGGTGAATGCGAGACATACAAGGGAAAATCTCTATCCTACCTATTCATATAGAAAATCTCTATCCTACATGTTCATGCCTGGGGTTCATGTGGTTCCGAGAGACTGGGAATTAGCAGTCATCCCAGAAAGACCGTCCTTGGAGACGGGACAATGAATGCAGAAGAGAGCTTCCCAAGAGTCAAGGTCAGACAGTCATCACTTAACTTGTCTGAGCTTCAGTTTTGGCACAAACAAGGAGCAGGAACAAATGAGGTAGTAAACGCAAAAACAAAAAGGCGCTTTGTTCTCTTTAAAAGGAACACACCAAGGAATAAAGTCTCCTAAATCATCAAATGGAGGATTTATGTGTAACCCTTCTATAATTCTGGCAAAGCAACATTTTCAATGTTTTTTTTTAATACACACACACACACACACACACACACACACGGTTTGGGGAAGAAACAAACTAACTTTTGATAATGAAAAGATGTTTCAAAATATTTGATAACAATCAACAAAACACTAAAAGCACTAAGTCACTGAGTAGGTGATTTTCGTTTCAAAAACCATGTGCCGGAAATCCCTCTTCCAATTAACACTGCTTCTAATCTCCGTTTGCTCCAGCACACCACCCACTCCTGGCTCTGCTCTGCTGGCCCTTCCGTTTCTGTATGGTTTGGTGGTAAAATACAAAGAGAGCTGCAGAGTGCTCACAAAATGCAAAACGTGCTCATGAACCGTGGGAATGAGGGATGCTTCCCTGGCTCAATCATTTTCGTTATGTCTTATTTCTCCTCTAACTCCTCATTCAAAGTTTTACAATGGACAGACCATAAGGAACGTTTTCAATGAGACTGTAATTAGGTATGTAAAGCTTCCATAAATGAAGCTAACAAAATGAAATTTCCTGAAACCCCGGTGACGACTCCCACAGCGGCAGGCGGGATCCACCGCAGGCCAAGCTGTGTTTCTGTTCTAGTTCAACTCTTGATGTCAAAGCGCACAGTGAAATTCTTATTCCTGAAGCAAAGGTGCCGGGATGGTGTGATGGTTAGTTTTATGTATTCACTTGGCTAGACCACAGTACCCAGGTATTCGGTCAAACACCACTTAAATGTCTCAGTGAAGATAATTTTTAGATTAACATTTAAATCGTAGACTTTGAGTAAAGAACATTACTCTCCACAATGTGGGTGGGACTCATTGGGGCTCAATCAGTTAGTTGAAGAGCTTAAGAGAAAAAAAGATAAAAGTCCCCCAAGGAAGAGGGAAACCTGCCTCTAGCCTGCCTTCGGCCTCCAAGCTCCAACATCAGCTCCTGCCTGGTTCTCCATCCTGCCCGCCTGCCCTACAGATTTTGGACATGCCAGCCTCTACAATCGCACGAGCAATTTACTTAAAATAATTCATTCTTATTAACTCTCTTTTTATACATATATATCATAGACTATATAGAGGGTTATTTTGTATTTATGTTCTATATATAGACTATATCTATATTGGTATTTTGGGTATACATACACACAACTGGTTCTGTTTCTCTGGAGAACCCTGACTGATATCGATGGGTACCCTCTTGTTAACTGCAGAGAGAAAACATCTCCAGCAGAAAGAAATGATCTGAATTTGGAATCACAAGAGATGCTTGCAGGCTAGGGCTATTCCATTTTCCCTGAAAACTTCTATTTACCCTGTTGTCTGGCTAAGATACAGTTTAAGTAAAGTGATCTATTCTGAAGGTCTTAACCTCTGTTGTGTTTTTTTTTTCCTTTTTGTCCAATAAACCAAATCAAGTTCTTTTTCTTGATAGTTCCTATTTAGCAATACCAGAAAAAAAAGTTTTATATCTCTGATATACCTGCTCCTAAAACAATTTTAAAGCAACCTTTGAAAACAGATAAAAATACAGATGTATCTAGTCCTGCACAAATGTATTTAAATATCCAACAATGACTTCCCTATCCTCTCTCAGAGCAGCCAACACAAATATTCCAGATGTCCCTAGAGTCCAGTGAAATTCAGAAATTCCATCTTCATTGTTGGAAACAAGCGAACTGTGGGATCTGGCTTGATTTACCAGGCCCTCTGAAACGCTTCATGGCCTCAGCCAACTACAGGACGACCAACACTCTCTACCTGCTTCACTCCTCCTGGCCTCACACTCGCCCACATTCTCACATCCAGGGTTGACCCCTGCAGGTTCTCAGT
Organism: Hipposideros armiger; assembly: GCF_001890085.2. Taxonomy (NCBI): domain Eukaryota; kingdom Metazoa; phylum Chordata; class Mammalia; order Chiroptera; family Hipposideridae; genus Hipposideros; species Hipposideros armiger. The sequence goes on from NW_017731416.1 coordinate 474,313, forward strand.
ACGTCCTGGCTTGCTCGCCTCCCTCCTCGTCTCCACTTCCTCCTAGTGCTTAGTTAAGTGCCTTGCACATGCTGCCCACCAAATGTGTGATGATGGCTTGTGTTGTTGAACAATGAATTAGTGTTGTAACTTGGAGAGTCATTCATGTTGACCGTTTCTTTTTTAGGAGGTATCAGTAGCTCCAGAGACATTTTAATCCCTAAACAGGAGAGAATCATTTCTTCCACGGTCATAGTTCATTTATCACTTGGTTTAAGATGTTCAGCTGGTCTGAGTCAACCAGAACAATGGTGCCAAGAATGTGTATGTTGTAACCTCTGGCAATGCTCTGACCATGTCTGTGTGTGGTGCAATTTCAGGGTTCAAAGCTCAGCGGGCCAATCACATCTGTTTACCATGTTTGGGGTAATCTGTGTTCCCTAGGTGGCCTTGGGCTGTTTGCTTTCTGTTGGTCAAAGTACTAGCAGATGGTGAAACTGGGTGAGGAAATATGCCCACTATTGGTCTGTAAATATTTGATAGAGTGAGGGCTGTCTATTGACTGGGGCTTAGTACATTCTGGAATCTTAGAATCAAACGGTCATTTCCTGTACAAAATTGTCAGGCAGGATTTTTTTAAACCAAGAGACTCTTATTTGGAAAGAATGGATTTAAATAAAGAAGTAGAGAGTCTTCTTTGCACAACTGTACCTAATGCAACAAAGAAAACCTTTACTGGGCAAGTTTATGTCTAATTCAAACCTCACAAGCTAGACTGATATTATTTTATTTTGTGTAGGTGACCGCCAATATCTCTTAGCTGCAAAGGTATGTCAGAGACAGGGAGTGAACTGATTCACAAGAGTTCTTGAGAGTGACCTTAGGTAAAATATTAATCAGAGGGGTAGTAGCTTCGGGGGTGGGTTATTACTTTATGAGAGGTTTAAATGTCTAATTATTATGTTGCTTTGTACACCTGCAACTAATAAAAAAAAGTAAAAAAAGAAATTGCTAAAGAAGACGAAAAAAAAGATAAAAAACAGTGTCTTGAAAGCAAAAAGAGAGAAGGAACCTATTACATATGGGGAATTTTCAATGAGGTTAACAACTGAGTCATCATCATAAGTTATAGAGGCCAAAAGGTAGGGGGATGACATAGCACAGAAAGAAAAAAAGCTATCAACCAAGAATTCTATATCTGGAAAAACTATCCTTCAAAAACGAAGAAATTAAGACATTTCCAGATTAACAAAAACTGAGAGAATTTGTTGTTAGCAGATCTGCTCTGCAGGAAATGCTAAGAATGTCCTTCAGGCTGAAATGAAGGGACACGAGACAGTAACTTAAATCCACATGAAAAAATAAAGAGCACTAAGAAAGGTAACTACACAGGTAAATATAGCAATAATTATAAGTCTGTGTTCATGAGGACACAATGTATAAAGGTGTAATTTGTATGACAGCACAAAAAAAGGAGGAAAAGAATGGAGCTATATATAGGCAAAGTTTTTGTGTACTGTTGCAATTAAGTTGGTATTAATCTGAATTAGATTATTATAAGTTATAATCACCAGGGTAAGCATTGAGGAAATAACTAAAAATTATATAATAAAAAATTAAAAGTACAGTAGAAAATGAACACATGTGAACGATGTATTGAACACAAAAGAGGCAAGAATGGAGGAATAGAGGAATGAAAACAACCTATTTGCAGATGACACAACTTTGAATATAAAAAATTCTAAGGAGTCAATCCAAAAAATAAAAACTATTAAAGCTAATACTTTGCATTTCTGAAAATGAAGTAAAGAAAACAATTCCATTTATATAATAGCATCAAAAAGAATAAAATAGTTAGTAGTACATTTAATAAAGGAATCCTAAAAAGTGGACCTAAAAAGTGATCCTAAAAAGTGGACCTAAAAAATGGAAAGACATCCCATGTTCAAGGACTGGAAGACTTAATATTGTTAAATGGCAATAGTCTCCAAATTGATTTACAGATCCAACTCAATCTCTATCAAAATTTCAGCTGCCTTTCAGTTTTTTTCAGAACATGGTAAGCCGATTCTAAAATTCATATGGAAATGCAAGGGAAACAGAATAACCAAAACAAGTTTGAAAAAGAAGAAAAAGTTGAATGATTATACTTCCTGATTTCAAAATTTATTATAAAGTTACACTAATCAAGTTTGTATTCTATTGGCATAGAATAGACATATCAATGAAATAGAATCAGAAGTCTAGAATTAAAATAGAATGGCCAATTCAATTTTGACAAGGGTGCCAAGAAAATTAAATAGGGGAAATAACAATATTTTTAAGAAATGATGCTGGGAGAACTGGATATCTACATATAAGAAAAAAAAAGAATTTGGACCCCATACTTCACAAAAACTAACTCAAAATGAAGCAAAGGCCTAAATGCAAGAGATAAAATTATAATACCCTTAGATTAAAACATAAGATTAAATCTTCATGACCTTGGATTGGACAATGGTTTCTTAGATATGACACCTACAGCACAAGCAGCCGAAGGAAAAAAACTGACACATTAAACTTCATGAAAATAAAAAACTTCTGTGCTTCAAAGAACACTACCAAGAAAGTGAAAAGACAACCCACACAATGGGACAAGATATTGCAAATCATATATCTGACAAAGATCTAGTATCCAGAATACATAAAGAACTCTTACAACTCAACAATGAAAAGACAAATCATCCAATTAAAGAGTGGGCCAAGGATTTAAATAGACATTTCTCCAAAGATATACAAACGGGCAATATGCACAAGAAAAGATGTGGAAATTCAAATCAAAACTACAATGAGACACCACTTTACATCTACAAGGATAGCTATAATTAAAAAGACAGATAATAACAAGTATTGGAGAGAATGTGAACAAACTGGAACTCTCGTACAATGCTGGTGAGAGTGTAAAGCGATGCAGCAGCTTTTATTTTTTTGGAGTCACTGACAAGTGGATTTAATATATTCATTGGCTGATCCCAATTCAAGTTCTATGTTTATCCCAATTTTCACTTGAGCACGCTGGGTTCATGTTCATTAGAGCTGTTTTGTTTGAATAAAGTATAACTGGTAATGCATTTCCTACCATATTTTTTTTTTCTCTCTCTCTCTCTCTCGCTCTCTCTCTTCTATATTAGTTTCAGGTGTACAAAACAACATAATGATTAGACATTTACAACCCTCACAAAGTGATAACCCCCCTCAGTCTTTTACCATCTGACACTGTGCATAGCTATACAATACCATTGGCTATATTCCCTATGCTCTACTTTACATCCCATGAGCATATCTATCTATCTATCTATCTATCTATCTATCTATCTATCTATCTATCTATCTATATCTATCTAAAATTATACTTGACCTTTAATATTATTCTATGTCAGCTTCAGGTGTACAGCGCAATGGTCAGGCACCTACACAATCTATAAAGTGATCCCCCCGATAGGTCCAGTACCCATCTGGCACCCTACCTAATCTTTACAATTATTGATTATATTCTTCACACTGTATTTCACATCCCCTGTTTTGTGACTACCAATTTGTACTTTCTAATCCTTTCACTGTCTCCCCCACCTCCAACCTCCCTCCCATTTCACAACCATCAGTTTGTTTCCTCTGTGTCTTTGATGCAACCACTTTAGAAAAGTTTAACAGTTTCTCAAAAAGTTAAACACAGAGTTACCATGTGACCCAGCAAATCCATTCCTAGGTATATGCCCAACAGAACTGGAAACATATGTCTGCACAAAAACTTGTACAGGAATGTTCATAGCCGCACTAGTCATAATCACCAAAAGCAGAGATAATTCAACTGTCCATCAACTGATGAATGGATAAACAAAATATAGTATATTCACTCAAAGAAATATCATCCAGTCATAAAAAAAGAATAAAATGCTCATATGTGTTACCATATGGATGAACCTTGAAAATGTTATGCTAAGTGAAAAAAGCCAGACACAAAAGGCCACATATCGTATGATTTCATTTATATGAAATGTCCAGAATAAGCAAATTCATAGAGAGAAAAAGTAAAGTAATAGTTGCCAGGAGCTGGAGAAAGAAGGGAATGGTGAGTGACTGTTAATGTGTATGGTTTTTCATTTTAGGGTGATAAGAATGTTCTGGAACTAAATAGTGGTAATGATTGCATGAATTTTTAATATACTAAAAACCACTGAAGTGCATACTTTAAGAAGGTGAATTTTATGGTATATAGTAATAAATCTCAATATTTAAGAAAAAAAGGTTAATTATGTTAGCAGATGTAAAAAACATTCATTTAACATAATGGTTATTCCTCTTCCCCCATTTCCAAGTCCTAAAGAAACACTGACACCTTATGTCACCATGTTTATCCCATGACTTATTTTATGTTACCTGGTCTACCTCCAGATACTTCACATTGAAAAACATGAGCCTAGGGATTTAGAAAGAGCATCAAGGAGCCAGAGGCTCATGGGCCCATTTGGCATCACCCAAGGGGAAATATTTTCTAGTCTCTTTGATCATGGGAATGGAAAGCGAGTTCAGACTGGATCACATAGTTGGTTGAAATGCCCTTAAAATTCTTCATTTCTTTTTGCTCTTATCCCACATTCATCAAACCACTTTTCCAAGGGTTCTAATAACAAGAAGGGAGATCATCTATCTCTATCTATCATTTATCAATCATCTATCTATCTATCTCCGTGTTCATTTACTTGGCTTCCAGTAACTTGATAAACTTGAATCACTCTCCCTGAGTCTGAGTCTAGGACCCTGAAAAAATTAAAGGCCAGACTCGGGATTAAGGTAAATTCACCTCAATCGAGGGTGACAAGTAGATTTTAATCCGTACGCTAACTTCAGTACATTAACAATTGGGGAAGATTCTGTGATGAGCAAGATTGTGAAGCCATGTCTGAGTATAGTTTGGCAGACTAGCATGCCTGGTGAGCCACACCTCCTTTGGACACAGGCAGGAAAGTATGGTATACACAGTCTGACAATTACGTGGGCAAACTTGTTGCAATGATGTTGCTAACCTTTTTGATGTCAGAGGGATTATTCATTATGAATTTGCACCAACTGGACAAACAGTAAACCAAGTTTACTGCTTGCAAGTGCTGAAAAGGCTGAGTGAAAAAGTTAGACAAAAATGACCTGAACTTTATGCCAGTAATTTATGGCTCTTGAACCACGACAATGCACCAGCTCACACAGCACTGTCTGAGAGGGAGTTTTTAGTCAGTGAACAAGTAACAGTTGCCTACTCACCTGATCTGGCCCCCAATGACTTCTTTCTTAACCCGAAGATAAGGGAGATATTGAAAGGAAGACATTTGGATGACACTCAGGACATTAAGGGTAATGACAACAGCTCTGATGGCCACTGAAAAAGAGTTCCAAAATTGCTTTAAAGGGTGGACTAGGCGTTGGCATTGGTGCATAGCTTCCCAAGGGGAGTACTTCGAAAGTGGCTGTAGTGATATTCAGCAATGAGGTATGTAGCACTTTTCCTAGGATGAGTTCACAAACTTAATTGTCAGACCTCATGTGCACTGTGTATTTATCACTCTGACTTAGATAACACTCTCAGGGGTCTCTAGCTAGAAAGCCTCCTGGCCACATCTCTCTAACCTCCAAGTGCTGTATTAGACATGATACCAAGTTGTACTGAGTGTCCACATTTCATAAAGAGAATGTGAACCTTCACCTTCAGTAGTTTACAATTTAATTTAAAGCAAATCAAACCCAGTGCTCCTGTGTAAGAATGCTGATCTGTTCTCTCCATTACTCCAGCAATGAAAACAGAAATGGCTTATTAGAAAATGCTTCTTTAGGTTCCTGTCTTCTAGGATAAGTCAACTACCCCATATGTTAGAAAACTTAGAAACAATTCCCCACATTAAAATTATTTTTGTAATCAAATCCCATTCCCTTGCTTATTTCACCTCCCACAGCAGTGGTGACTCATACTTATTCCCATTCTTTCTTTGTCAGCACAGAGGATGTTTTTTTTGGTGGGGGCGGAGAGTGCAGGTTAGGGCAGGTAGAATGCATGATTTAAATGTTTATTTAGCATTTCCAAATCATGGAAGGTACCAAGTGCAGACTCATCATTAAACTCTGGCTTCCACCAGCCTAAACATGTGTATTGAATGCCTTCTTGGCTCTCATCATGACTAGGCAGACTTCAGTAGACTGGTTCTGGAAGTCATACAGGTTCCTGAATGCATTTGGTTAATAAATCAGCAGCTTAACATAGCCTGCTGCTTCCAGGTAGGTTTGTTCCAGTGAAACACAGGAGGAGAGAGGAGGGAGGCCAGGTGTTTAGTCAGGTCACCCAGGCCAACAACTCTGCAAAGCATGAGGCCTCCACATCACAGATCAAACCAAAGATCAAAGACATTGAAGAAATGATGTCCACTCCCTTTCACCTACTATTCCTATAGCTGAGGAAAACCAAAATGGTTTCATGTAAATTTTACCCAAATGGAAGCATTCAGACATACCCAACACTTTCATTCTTCTGTTATCTAGTGTTCTATTAAAGCCCTTAGTCTTTTCTTGCATTTAACTTTTAGTGCTATGCTCAATTGAAGATAGTACCTATTTAGTAAAACATGGATATTTTCCTGACAAGAGAGGCCAGATAAAAATAAAGAGAAAGAGATACACCCAAAATGTTCATGGAAAATTGGTTTTATACTTTTTTCGTTGTTGAAATTTTGGGGTAATTTTGGTAGTAAGAATGTATTACATGTAACAGGACAAAAATAGTTACTTCTTAAAAATCAATAAGGAAATTATCAACAAAAGGACACAATTAGCCTTAAGAGAAGAAAATCAAGTTTTCTTTGGCGTTATGTCTGATCAGAGAGAAGAGAATCGGGGAGACAATTGGCAAGGAAAGATATCTGCCTACACATACCATAGGTGCAAACATCTTCAACATTTATCTCCAATAGACAAAGGGTCTCAGAAGCAGGACAAGGACCTCAGAGTCCCTTTGGAGTACACATCCCACATTAAACATGACATACGGGCTGCCAGAATCTGCCCACAAACAAGGTCATCTTTAATGAGATCTTCTCAGGGTGTCAGTTACCTAGTCCAGCCACAGGACACTGGAAACAGACTAAGGCTTACATCCAATTCCACTTTCTAGTAGACGAGCAGGAAGCCATCAGCCCATGAGCAGGAATAAGTTTGTTCTAATTCCTTGATGTGCTCTGCTTCAGCACTTCGGTGGACAAGTCCCTGACATCTGTGAGATGCCAGGCCAGGGTCAAGGCCTCTCTGGGGTTCTCGGCCAGGAAGAGGTAACTGACCCACCAAGGGATCACCTTTATGACACTGGCCTCATTAGCGCACTGCCCTTGCCAAATGAAAGCAACAGTCAGACAAACATCAGCTCTGATTTTAACTGAAAGCATTTCGGGAAGACTGCCCCATATAGTATTCATGCAAAGGAGTAACTAACACTACAAAAAGTATATAGGAATTCCCCAGTCTTTTTCATTCTAACACACGCTAGGTTTATAGAGCTTGTCAATCTCTCTTAAACTAGAAAGCAAAGTGGCTAGTTTTACACTGATGGGCAGGTAGTTTGGTTCAAATTAATTCCGTGAACATTTATCGAGGCTTTGTGTTGGGGGTTGGCAGTAGAAGCTTTCTCATCATCCTAGTACTGAGCCTAATTTTTCTTTATCCTATGTTCCTTACACTGAAGACATCCACTTCAACTCGTAGCATATAAGTGGTGGTAGTAGTTGTTTAACTAATCTTGAACCTGTGTGTCGACTCAATAAAAGCTGAGACTAGTTGCACAAATTCAGTGACTCCAAGTGATATAGTGTATTTATTCCACACAATATGTATTATAGCTGTGTATGTGGACAGGGTTCCCACAACCTTTTCCTCTTCTAGCTAATTTCATTCAAATTTTATTACATCTCTAAAACTTTTGTCCTATAAATGTTGTATTTTTAATCTGGGGGAGAATAGGACGCTAGGCTGGGAGATCACCTTCAAATTTATAACTTTGCCATCTCTATCAAATAGTTTCTCTCCACTGTTTTCTATTTATGATTTAATAGTAATCAACACTGCTATGGTTTGAATGCTTGTGTCCCCCCAAAAATCCTATGTTGAAATCCCAATGCCAATGTGATGGTGTTAGAAGGTGGGTCCTTTGGAAGGTGCTTAGGTCATGAGGGTGGAGCCCTCATGAATGGGATTAGTGCCCTTGTAAGAGAGACCCATGGAGCTCCAGCGAGCCTCCTTCCCCCATCTGTCTGTGGACACAATGAGAAGCCAGCAGTCTGCACCCTGGCAGAGGGCCCTCACCAGGAACCGACCGTGCTAGCACCCTGACCTTGGACTTCCAGCCCCTAGAGCTATATGAAATTAATTTCTTTTGTTTATAAGCAACCCAGCCAATGGCATTTTGTTATAGCAGCCTAAATGAACTAGGACAAACACAAAATGTTAACATATCAGAAACAACTTGCTTAGAACTCATGGAATGTGGCCAGCCTTCTCACTCTGATTTCAGCACGAGCTCATTAGTTACCTTGTTGAAAACAGAAGACAGAGTTACAAAGAAGCAGGGATAACACAGGAAGAAACAATGCAGCCTTGCAGTTGGGTGAGCTCTACTACACTATTTCAATACAAGCTTTTCTAAAAACAGATGAGAATGATGTGCTGAAAGAGGCAAGTAACTTTTAGTTAGTCTTGATATAGGAAAAATAGTGTTTATCACCACTGTCATCAAACTTGAATTACAGCCAATGTGAATTTCTCCTCCTCTTCCAGGCCCTCTCCACCACTGGTGCAAGTGCTAAGAAAAATAAAGCAGTCACGGCACGAGGCATGGGGACACATGAGAAGTGGACTTAGAATGTTGATAGCTGAGTGTGTCTTGCAAAAGTTAAATGCCCTTCAGTAACTGTGGCCTAACGAATAATGGTACTTCCACATATATTTCTTTATGAGGAAGTACACCTCAGCGAGGATAAAGATCTCATTCAAAGGTGTCAATTAACAGATCAGCATTTCTAATCAAAGGATCTCTAACCTGTAGCAGTCATCTGAACATCCCTTACAATCACTAATTACACACAAGGAACAATGACAGTGCCGTCTGGCCCTGGGACACCACTTCAAATGGGACGTAAGCCAGCCTCATTCAGAACAAACCAGTGAGCTGGCTCCTATTTGCTATAGTTCTCTTAATATCTCCTTAAACACAATGGAGCTTGTTGTGTTTAATCATTCTGAACGCTGGGGGCTTTCTATGTAAACTAAGGGGTGTGCTAGGCTGGCTTCAGCTGGGGAGGCTTGGCGAGGGTGACTCTGCTCCACGTGTCTGTCATTGTCCTCCTGGGGTGAGCAGGTTAGTGTGAGAATGCTCTCCTAACAAAGATGGCAGAACACAGATGGTGAATTGAAAGACCAAGGCCGCACAGGGCTCAGACTCTGCTGATGTGCTGTCTGGCACTTCTGCCTCGTTTTATTGGTCAAAGCGCATCATATAGCTGAGCCACAAATCAAAGGTTAGGAGAGCCCCTCACTGTCCTTATGAGATACAGGAAGGATACGGATGCGGTGAGGGTGAAGAACTGGGGCCACAACTTCAGTTTCCCGCGGTTACTGACAAATTACTGAAATGCGGGTGTTTGCACAGAAAACTCCAGGTCCTCATCTGCTAGAGAGAAGCATAGAAAGAAGGAGATGCTAATATACAAGTATGTTTGACATATACAGAAATGTACAGAGAGCAATACAACAAATACCCATAGATTTACCTCCAATAATTAACAAATACTTTTATATATTTACTTCAGATTTTTTATAAAGTATTTTAGAGTTTAAGCCCTCTGTATAGCCCTCCACAATTCTATTTCCCTTCCTCCTCATAGGTAACTATTATCCTAAAGTTAGTCTGTGCATATTTTTGTAATTTTACTATATATGCAGCTATTCACGAAACCACAGCCCTGAGGACACTCTTCACCTAGGCTTATCACTGTTAATATTTAGCCAGCATTTCCAATAAAATCAGCTTCTTCAGTTCAAAAGCCTTTATATAGGTCCTACATGTGAACCCAATAGCTACCCACGGAGTATTACAATTTGACTTCCTCTAGTCTCATATTTTTTTGTTTTATACTAAAAAAATGAGAGATGCAGCATTCTAAGGCTACATAGATAGAAAATATTTATTCAAACTTGGGTATTCTCCAGGGAGAGTGTGGAGCAATTATACTTATCAGAGGAAGAAACGTCAAAGGGAAATAAAAGCGAAATGTTTTCCACAGGAGTCTTCCTTTTGACTGTTTTGATTTCGACTGGTAAGTAAAAAATACAATTTTAGAATCTTGGCTAATTTTTAAAATCTTATTTCAAGGATAGATTTAAAAGTCATTAGTAGCACAAGCATAGCCCAAACGTGTGCTTTGGTTACTAAAAATGGAACAGAAAGGATACAATGTTTTCCACTTGGATATTCTGGCTCTTGAAGGAAAGAAATGAAAGTGGAAGACCCAATCTTGGTCTAGGGCTTAAATTGGAACATAATTAGAAAATAAAAAGTTTGTGTATGTATCTGATTTAGAAAAAACCCTGATAACAGAGACTGGTGTGGGTTACGACAAGGGGAACAGTCCTTTCATAGTCACAGTGGGAGAGAAAATTGGATAAATTAATAAATTGTCTAGTATATGCCCCAATTCCCAAAGATAAATATTACTTGCCAAAGTGACAATAGTATATCTCGATCAACGTGTTGACTTCAAGCTTGGTGCTAACGTATCAGACTTTTGAAACTCATCTTTTAGAAGTTTCTTTAATTTGCTTAACAGGCATAGGCTGCAGCTTCTCTTCATAGCACATACAGTAATGCATAGTAAAATATTGTTAAATGAAATCAACAATAGAATACACAGGTTCTGGTTTTCGCTTCTGTTTTTGTTTGTTTGAAGTGAAAGGATGATTTTGCTAACTGCATCTCTCTGTGAAAGCTAACATTGGAAATCCGGGAAATTGAATTCAATCGAACATTTATCAACTGCTTACTCTATTAAAGAGAAGTTGCCCTTAAAACAAAGTTTGCAGAAAATACAGAGAGAGCCTGCTCCCTCCTCCATGTTTTACTGCTTCATGATTCTTTATGTACTTGTTGCTACTCCCTTCCCCACCTTCTCTTCTCCACTCTAGCCTAAATTGGTTTGACATGTTCTTATTTCTAAGAATCTCCCTCTTCCATGTTTGCTAATAGATTTATTTAGTGTTAAAGAAACTTTGCTAGCTCAGAGTTTGTTTCTCCTTTAATTCCAACATTTTCTTGGATTTGATTATTAGGGCTACGATAAGGAAACATTTCCAAGTTACTTTCGAATTTCTGGAGCTACTTCTTTGAGTCTGAAATGATGCTGTTTGATCATTTCCCTTAACCTAAACAGTGATCCTCTTGCCAAGCAATGAACAAAGAAAATTGAAAAAGTGCAATTTATACCACTGAAACTATAAGGATGGAAGTTAATCCTAATATATAGACACATTTACAAATACTCCGTATGTATTTGTGGCCAGGGAAAAATTTTACATCTGAATCAGGAGTTAAAGTAAAACCTTCCCATGAACTACAGAAAGTTGGGGAAAAAACGATAGTTAAAGCAGGATTTTCAGAATCCTCTGGGAGACTTATAAGGCAAGTGGAGACTGGAAATATGTGAGGTTAGGAAATCTCTTCTCATGTTTCTCCTTTTTAGCGGAGGCTGGCCCGTGGGCTACTATGTGTGCTGGCAAGTCTTCCAATGAGATCAGGACGTGTGACAGATATGGCTGTGGCCATTACGGTGCTAGAAGGTATGGGGTTTCACAAATAACCATAAGTTCTTTGGGCTCTTCACCTCTTTGTTTAGTGTCCTTGCCCTGTGTTTCCTCAAGTGCTCATGAGCATCTTCCTCTGACAGCAGGAAAACTCAGAAATGAAACCAGTTGCATTACTGCCTTTGGAGCAATTTCCAAGAACTCTGCTTTAAGTATAGGCTCTGAATTGGGAAGAAAGCAGGGACTAAAGAAAAGAGAAAAGCTGCCAACATAGTATTTTCCCTCTCAGTGTTTTCACACATTGACTTATCTCACTGAAAATCAAATACTACTGTCCCATTTTACAGATGAGGAACTTGAACTGATGTACCAAAAGGTTAAGGGACCTACCTACCAAACACGCTGGAGGGGGTAAAGGCTGGACTAGGATTCAGGCTTTCGGATCCTCTTCCCATGAAACCACCCATAGTTTACTGACCCAGGCTCTGGGGGCTGACCGCCAGAGGCTGGCCCAGTGCAGGCAATTTCTTCCAGACGACGACGGGCACAATCGTGAATTTTCAGTAACGCACAGACCACCTTGGGAATACCACTCTCTGATGACATAGCCACGTGCCCAATTGCATTATTGATCTCCCTCCTAAGTTAGTGGAACTCTTACTTATACAGATACTACTTACGATGCAACCTCAAATACCTGGAGATATACCTAAGAGATGCGAAATACGAAAAAATGATCTCTGAATTGCCAAAATTAAGACTCAATTCGTACATACCCTGAAGTTTATGCACTTGATTTATACAATAACTTGTTGGCTCTTCACTTGGAACCTGCTTTCAATGTTGCTTTACACATAACTCTAACAATCCTGGTGAATCTAATTTTTCAGGTAGTAGGTGAGTAGAAAGGAGAAGAGGCTGGAAAGAGGGGGCATAGTGGCAACAGTAGGGATTGCTAGAGATAACCTCAAGAAATCGCACAATCTGGGGTCATTTTGTGTATGTGCTCCATATACTTCAATAAACCCAGGCGGTATCACTCACTGTGTTAAAACAGCATATACAGTAAATGATGTTTATAATAACTTCTGGATCACTGAGTGAAAAATAAGACTAGGGTAACATATGATTCTTTTATGATAGGCTCCCATAGAAAGACAACTCTTTTCTAAGTGGCCTGTGAAGGGGTCAAAATTCAGGTACCTATAAAATTGACAATATGGATTGCCTTGTTTCCCCAAAATGCCATATAATAATAGCTAATACTTTTTAAAGGCCTCCCAAGTACCAAATACCATCTTAAATGCTTTAATCTTTACAACATGGTTGTTACTACCTTCAGGGAAGGAGGTTAAAATTGGGTGAAACAGAGTGAGGAACCCTGAGACATCCCAACATGTTCTAGCAGCTTCCATGTTTGAATCCTGTTCTGGGAACAGAGGGCTAACAGCACATTCCTGGGAATAAGGCTCCCAGGGAAGTTCCTCAGCCTGTTCATTCTTATCTACACCCCAGAGGCAGCAGGACCCATCGGGGTGTGGATGTCTTGTGCTCTGATGGATCTACTGTGTATGCACCTTTCACCGGAACGATCGTGCGCCAAGCGAAGCCTTATAGAAAAAACAATGCCATCAACAATGGTGTTCAGATCTCTGGAAGCGGTAAGTGGTGGCGTATGTGCATGGGACACATACGGAGACGTTTGGTGTTTATTTACTGAATGCTATTCCACACACAGAAGTTTCATGCTTCCTTCAAAATGGTCAAAACCTATCACATAAAGGACACATGGTACCAAACCAAAACAGCTAGAGCAGTCTAAGAGCTGTCCCACCGCTTTCCTAAAATCGTCTTCATCATGCACAGGTTCCACCTAACTCTGCCGCTGACCGACAGCTTTCTTTCTGTGGCCCATGTGGTTTTGCTTAACAAGCTAGGAACATAATCACTTTCAGCAATATTAACTATCATGAACAGATACTTTCATTTACCCAAATCCCACAATTTGAAAATGTCAGCATTTCTGCAAGAGCTGACTATCAATTATTTACAAAGGTCTCTAGATTCTTGGTAAAGCTGTGTCTCCTCGTACTCCAGGTCTGGTTGTTTGGTTAATTCTACTGAGGTATAAGGGACCCACAGAAAAGGGCACAAAGCTTAAAGTGTACAGCTCCATGAGTTTCACAAAGTGAAAACACCTGTGTACCAGCACCGGGATCAAGAAAAAGAACATCAGCAATAGCCCAGGGACGCCTGGTGCTACCTTTTGTCATTAGTCCCAGCAAAGGTAATCACTTTCCCATCACATATTAGTTTTGCCTGTTTTTGCAAATGATATAGAATTAAACAGCATCCAGTCTTTTCATGAGGTTTCTTTCACTCCACATCATGTTTGTGAGATTCATCCATATTTTTGCATGTAGTTTTAATCCCTGCATTCTTATTGCTTTATATAGTATTCCATTACATGCATATATCTTTATCTACTCAATCCTTCTTCTCTAGTGGACATATGAGTAGTATACAACTTTAGATGACTACAAAAATGCTGCTATGGACTTTCTTGTACATGTCTTTTCATGAACATACATATGCATTCCTGCTGGGAGTGCGTCTGGTGGACACTCCCCTCACCAAGGCTGTGAGAAACACTTTGTGAGGGACCCTACATCCTTGAGAAGCCATATAGTAGCTTCGGCCTGAAACGTCAAGAGAAACTGCTGCCATTGAACGGAGTCCACTTAGTAGCCAAGGCCAAGACTGGCATGTTACCTAACAGGCAGCAGAGCTGAAGTAGTAATTAGATTCATCTGAAGCACAGAGATCTCTGGCATTGTCTAGTTAATCACGGTGACCCTAGAACTGGATAGATGGGCAGCCTACTAAAGCCTTCTTTGATTTGTATAAATGGAAACACTCTATCTAGGTCTGATGAACAAAATTCTGACTTCAATCATCACAATAACGGGTCATTCCTGCCCCCCTCCCCAATTCCCAGACTCAAGCCAGTTCATATTAGAGCCCTTTGAAAGGGAGGCTGAGTTCCTTTGAGGAAGGGCTCTGTCACACAGCCAAAAATTTACGCTGTTAGCCTGACTCCTAGCCATCCACAAAGGGACCTGCAACCATTTAGCGCAGCGGTTCTCAACCTTCCTAATGCCGCGACCCCTTAATATAGTTCCTCACGTTGTGGTGATCCCCAACCATAAAATTATTTTTGTTGCTACTCTATAACTGTAATTTTGCTACTGTTATGAATCATAATGTAAATATCTTTTTGTTTTCTGACGGTCTTAAGCAACCCCTGTGAAAGGGTC
>NW_017731416.1:489476-529021 GCF_001890085.2 Hipposideros armiger
TTGCTACTCTATAACTGTAATTTTGCTACTGTTATGAATCATAATGTAAATATCTTTTTGTTTTCTGATGGTCTTAGGCGACCCCTGTGAAAAGGGTCGTTCGACCCCCAAAGGGGTCGCGACCCACAGGTTGAGAACCGCTGATTTAGCAGAATGACTGTAAACTGGGGAAGAAGAAATAACTAGGCTTTTCAGAGACTATTGATCACTCACTCAAAACTGACAGTAATTCCTGGAGACTCGAAAGGCCACTGTGGTCCACCAGTCAGACTAGGGGCTTCCAGGGTCATTTTCAGTAGGACCCATCTTATCGTGGGCCCAGTGCATCTACAAATCCACCATGTGGTAATTCCCCCCGTTGGATACTTGGAATTGATGCTGTAGGAGAGGAAGTGCTGGCTCACATGGCATTTGTGTTACTTTAGCTTTAGCAGATATTGCCAGCTTCCCAAAGTATTAGTACCAACTCACACTCCTACCAGGAGTGTGAACGTTCCAGTTGTTCCACACACAATACTTGGTGTTATCTACCTACCTTTCTCATTTCAGCCATTCTGGTGAGTATGTAGTTAGTGTTCTCTCATATGGCTTTAATTTGCATTTTCCTGATGGCTAATAAAATTGAGCACCTTTTCATATTGATTGATAAAGACATTGCCTTGTGTGAAGTGCCTAGTCAAGTATTTTGCCGTCTTTTTTTCTTATTGGTAAGTAGGAGCTTTTTGTATATTCTACACACAAGTCCTTTGTCAGCTATATATATTGTAAATGTCTTTGCCCAATTTGTGGGTTGTCTTTTCACTTTCTTAATGTTTCTTTTAATAAACAAAAATTCTTTTTAATGCAGCCCAATTTAGTAGTATTTTCCTTTATGATTATATTTTTTACCTGTTTAAGACATATTTGCTACCCTGAAATCGTAAAGATATTTCCCCTATGTTTCCATACTGCTTCATCTTTCATATTTAGATTTATAATCCATCTGGAATTGTGTAAGAAATGAGATACAGGTCAGGATTTTTTCACCATATTGATATCTAATTGATTCAGTACCATTAACTTGACAAGATCAGATTTTCCCTACCGCACTTCAGTATCTTCTGTCATAAATCAGGGTCTGAATATATGTAGGTCTGTTTTTGGTCTTTCTATTGTGTTTCATCAGTCATTTGTAAATATTCCACAAATACCACACTGTCTTAATAGCTTTAAAATACATCTTGATATCTGATTGTATATGTCTTCCAGTGTTGTTCTTCTTTCAGACTGCTTTGGCAATTCTTGGTCATTTGCATTTCCAAATTACAGAATTGGTTTGTCAATTTCCACTGACATTCCTCCTGGGATTTTGGTTGGATTTGTATTCATTTATAGACCAAATAGAGAACTGATATCTTAAAAGTAATGGGTCCACCAATCAATGAACATGTTATACCTTTCATGTATTTAGATTGTTACATTGTTATATTAGAAGTAGTTGTATTAGTTTTCAGTGTAGAGGTTTTGCACACACTGTTTAATATAAATACATAAAGCACATTTCATTGATGTTTAGATCTTCATCATCAGTACTATCTAACATGAATATAATAAAAGCCACATAAGTAATTTTCAATTTTCTAGTAGTCACACAAAGTAAAAAGAAACAGGTGAAATTAATTTTAATAATA
Organism: Hipposideros armiger; assembly: GCF_001890085.2. Lineage (NCBI taxonomy): Eukaryota > Metazoa > Chordata > Mammalia > Chiroptera > Hipposideridae > Hipposideros > Hipposideros armiger. The sequence goes on from NW_017731416.1 coordinate 491,147, forward strand.
TATTTAATAACCCAGTATCTCTAGAATATTTTTATTTCAAAATACAATATAAAATTAACATTATATATTTTTTTGTATTGTCTTCAAAATCCAGTGTGCATCTTATACTTAAAGCACATCTAATTCTGATTACTACATTTTAATTGCTAACTAGCCACATGTGGCTACCATGTTGGACAACAATTCTATAGCATTACTTGTTTTCTGTCCACTTGACCGATTTTCACTGATAAAAGTGTTCAAATATTCTACTAGTGGGTTTCTATGTACTTCTCCTTGTATCTCCTATAGTCTCTGCTTTATATAGATAGCTTCTGTTATCTAGCACATGGATAGTTGCAGCTATTGCATCTTCATTGGGTTTGCATTACAAATTGTCCTCCTTTGTCTTGTTTCAGTTATTTTTGACTTGAATTCCACTCTGGTAACAGAATCATAACCCTGTTTTCCTTTAGGCTTCCATTTTCTTGGCAAATATTAGTCCAGCCCTTAATTTTTAGCATTTTTCAATTACTGTATTTTATTGTATACAGCACAGAATTGGGTTTTCCTTTTCAAGGCAAAAAGAAAATCTATTTAATAGGTGGGTTAACATTTATAGATATAACATATATTTGGTCTCAACACTGTCATATTATTTTATGTTATAATCATGGTATTATATTAACTATTTCTCCATTTGGTGGGTCTTCTATATTTAAAAATATTTTTCTTTTGGTATTTAGGAAGATTTGTATTCTTGTGCCAGTTATTTCCATTTTTCTTTGTCTTTAAAGTCTAGCAGTTTAACTAGACTATGCCTTAGAGTTGACATTGTTCTGGGTCAATTTTCTCAGTTACCTAGTATTTTCCTGCTATCCTTCAAAGCCTTTATGAAATTTTCATTTGAATCTATTCTTCCTTGGGCATCTTGCAATTTTTGTGTCTTTTTCTGATATGATTTTGTCACTTTCTTCTATTCCCTCATGAAGTTCAGTCAACCCTCCTTTCTTTTTGTTTTGTTTTATCCATTTCTGTTCTTATTTTTTTTAAATTTCTGACTCAAGACTACTAAAACCCAGATAATGAATAATTTTACTTCTTCTTTTCTTTTAGGTTTCTGTGTGAAAATGTTCTACATTAAGCCAATTAAACATAATGGTTCTATCAATAAGGGAGAAAAACTTGGAACTCTACTGCCCATGCAGGAAGTTTATCGTGGCATACAATCCCATCTCCATATTGAAAACTGTGACTCTAGTGATCCCACTGTGTACCTGTAAGTGGAGGATAGATGACCAGATCTTCCAGCTAGAAAGCCATCTTCATAAAGCCTGAATGCACATCCTGCTTTTCAAGAAATTTGTATTCAAACAGCAGCATGATGAATGCAAGGAAGAAAAGAGTATTTTGATTTCAGCTCACTGCCTCTTTGATATTTTAGTATGTCGACCCATTTCTCGGGGCTCTCTGACCTTTCTACAACCTATGAGAGCTGGGGTGGTGTCCTTTTGTTTGTATTTGTTTGAAAGGTTTCTTAGCCCTAAATATATAGGATAAATAAACACACAAATTCAAACTGATCCAGACTGTACTTTTAGTGTTTCTAAAACTAGATTTGTGCTTGGGGAAAAAAAAAAGCCTGAAGCTGTTTTTATGGTATAGGAATAGTGTTGTACAAGGGTAGACACACGTACACACTTTATAAATATTAACTGAGTAAACTGGAGGATTCTTTTGAGTTAAGGTTGTGGAGAATTTCAGCAAGAGACTCAGGTTTGTCAGACTGGTTGGAATGTGAGCTGGTTGCATGGATTGGACAGCATTTGCTGGTCTTTATATCCACACATTCCCACACTATACGAGTGGTAGATCTAAGTAATACATGATGGCAGTCTAAGAAAATATGTAACATTCTAGCTTTCAGTATGATTGTATTACAGGGAGTATTAGAAAGAGAAAGAGGTCTATCTTAACCTGAAATATCTCATGGAACCATCAGTTAGCCTCACAAGCGTATCAGAGCTACTTATTTCTACATATCATTGTATATCTATGTTATTTTTTCCTGTTTATGTTTACAACAGGTATTAAGGGGGAAATAAGACCATACGAATGTTCAAAGGACCAGAAATAATTATGGCTCCTTAGAGTTTAGTCAATCAGTAAAAAATGAATAAGTTGAATTCATCTTTCTGGAAACTTCCTTCATGAAGTTTTTGCTTAAATCCTTTTAGAATGTAGAAAACTCCAGCAGAATGACTCCATTCTTAGTGTAGATATGTTAGAGGAAAATGTAATTAATTAAACTTTACTACTGGCGAGAAGCGGCTGTAGCTGTATACTAAGACATATGTATAAGAATGTTCATAACATCACTATTTGCCATAGCAAAACCTGGAACAACTCAAATGCCCATTAACAGTGAGATGGACAAATAAATTGTGGTTAATTATAGAATATTATACAGCAGTGGTAATAAATGAACCTCAGCTAACATAACAAAGTGGATGAATCACAGCAATACCATTTTGAGCCAAAAAAATAGTCCAAAAGATTAAACATATACAACGAAAAAAACGTTTCTATAAAACGAAAAAAAATTAAAACCAAAACATAATTTTTAGGAATGTATAAATATGTGATAAAAACATACACACAAGGAAATAAAACAAATAATGATAATGAACATTGGTTATCTAAGGACTGGATAGGGAAGGACACACAGACAAATGTAAGTTACTCAATGCTGTAGTTTTACAGTTGGGAGGTGAATTTATGAGTATTTATTATTATGAATATGTTATAGAGGTAACAGGGCTTGCAGGTTGAGTGCAGGAAAAAGACACAGTTAATTAATGATGGTTCTCTGATAGTTTAGATTCTACACAACACAATTAGTAATTTCTCATACCTAGTTAGATACCATCCTCTACTGTTTCATAACATCTTATACAAGACTAGCGAATTAAGAATTTAATTTTTGGTTAAAAAAGAGAAAACAATAACAAGCACTGTCTGATTTGATCATCTACCTTATTCACCTCCTTAGTACCAAATAACTTTCAGTTGTTTCCAGAAATTAGATTTGTTTTCAAAGGACAAAGGCTGTGCTCCCACTGAGAACACACAAAAAGGAAATAGCACACAGCCTTTAAAGGGAATTTTTAAAGAGCTCTAAAATGCTTGAACAACGAACTATATGCTTAGCCTTCGAAATAATCAACCTTCTGAAGTGATTGTTTTAAAAACCAGACTCATTACCTGGAATGGAGAGCTTCCCCAAGGTAGAGCAAGAATGTTGCCTTCTGCCTAGCCTTCCACAAGCACTCTCACATCTGTTGAATGGAAATGCAAACTTTAGACTGAAGGACTTCTTTCTTAGGAAGAAATAGAATACAGCGCCCTCTGGTGTATGATATCAGAGGTGGTTTTTTTTTTCCCCCGCCCCCCCCATTTCTTTTAGGTTTGAGTGTCAAAATGTTCCCCTTAGCTTAAAATATTGTAAAGGTTCAAATGACAGAGAATAGTAGTAAATTATTTTTCCTTAAAGTGATTATAATATATACTTATAATTTTTGATGTCAAGTATTAGGTTCACTGACTGTAAATAATGTGAACAAAATCAATTTTTATTTAAAAAATGTGTTGAGTTTCTTGGAGGGAAGTAATTTAATGAAAACACTAGCTAAGAGCCAATTTAAGAGGCCAGGCCTTGAAAGGGAAGAATTCTTATATCCTTGTGACAACATTTATCACATTTAGTGGCATATCGACAGCAATAACTTTATAATCGGCCCATCGCCCCAATATTTAGTACAATACAAATGAGGCCAGCAAGGCTATAAGAAAAGAAAAACAAAATTTTGAGGATCCTGTTTTTGTGTTTCTTCAGTAAATCTTAAAATAGAACTTTTTCTCCCATTCTCTCCATTTATATTTTGCACACAAAATTACCCTAACTTTTCCAGAACCTTTTAACACATGCAAAGAGACACTTTTAATATGAACAAGTTTGCTTACTAAAATATTTTTAAAAGCCTAAAGTTCAAAATCATCCTATATCGAACTCTTGCATTTACCTAGAATCCTCTAATCTTAGGTAAACAGTACTTTTCATGGACTTCCAAAGTGAATGGAAACATTTTCATTAGATGAAGCATCGGAAATACTTTATTTCCTCATCTTGTTGGCTGTGTTAAAAAAATGCTGGCTCTTCAGTTTATCAACCCAGTAAGTTAGACCAACCAGGGACATTTAACTGAGCTGATCAGTTTTACTCTGAGTTTTGCTGAGAGTCATTATAGTGCTCAGTTCACTAGATCTGACTACTGGGCCACTAAACACCACTGTTTAGAGCAGCAAATTCTTATTTGAGGTGAAAGAGGCTGCTGGTACTCATTCTCTCTATGCTGATGGGCTGTGGGGACAAACTCCCCCTTGACTTCCCTTCTCTAGTCCCTCCTTGTCTTGCTTCATTATCCTCTAATGCAAACACCACTGGCATTCTATCATCTTATCATTCAAGTACATATGCCGAAGGTGCCCAAAAAATGTATACACAAGACTTGTATTCATCTTTTGTTATTGGTATATACTATTACAATTTTAAGTTTTTTCCTTTCTTAAAATGGATATACATTTTTTTTGGCACCCTTTGAACTTTAACACCAGTTGAGATCGGAGGTTTCTCTCGTCAGTATTACTCTGATCTCCAGCCAGCTTGACTCTTCCATCACAGTTATGCCATTTCCCTGATGTTCGTTTGTCCTGTTATTCTAATCAGACTTTAAGTTTCCTATTATATACTGCTTCTGCACTCCCCTGAAATCTTAAGGTATAGATGATGTCATCTGCAATAGTAATAACTGTCTTAAGAAGTTGGTTTTATTTTGTAATCAGTAATAACAGTTCCACTAGAATTTATTTAGTATGTACTAATGTACTACACACTGTTTTGAGACTTTTGAACTCAAAGGTGAGTGAGATGAGATGAGATGCCTGCTCTTACGGAGCTCACAGTGACAAAGAATGCGGTACAGTGGTGAGAATGTATGCATAAGTACAGTCTCTAAATAAAGGGGTATAAAATGGCTATTTTTTTAAAATCACCACTTAAAAATAACAACGTATTCTAAGTGAGAATATTTAAAATTTTTTTCTAATTAAAAATATTCGAAACTGGAAAATAATAAACATATTTCAATGTTTTTTTTAGTTTAATCGATTTCTTAGAAAGAAATTTAAGATATTGGGGGGAAGATTTAAGGCAACAAGTTTGAAAAAGAAAGTAGTTAAGTAAAATTGATTGAGTGCCTACGATGCTAAATGTTATGCTAGATGCTGGGAATACAGCAGCGAGTAAAACCCAACAGCAATCTGATAACTGATGGAGCTTACAGTGCAATAGAATAAAACAATCATACAAGTAAGTGGCGAATGACAATAGTGATAAGCACCACAAAGGGAAGTCCCAGACTGCTGAGAGTCACGTAGGCTTCCCTGAGACAGCTAAAGGGAAGATCTGAAGGAGCAAAGACAGTCATCAAAGTAAAAAGAATATGTACAGATGCTCTCTGACTAGGGGGTGCATGGCAGTCTGAAGGACCTGAAACAGAATGGGGGCAGAAGGGCCAGAGGCAGCTTGGTGGGAGGGAAATGCGGGCCAAGTGGGGTGAAGCCAGACCTTGTAAGATTTCGCAGATCATTTTAAAGATATACCTTCATCCTAACGTCAATACATAGCCATTAAGGAGTTTGTGTGTTACTGACTGAACTGTAAGATCACTTCTGCATAGGATATGACATTGTTTCTGATACACAGCAGGTCAGTACATACTGACTCCCTCCCAAACACACTTTCAAAAAGTTACTTTTTTTAATCTCAGTAGTGTATTTAATCAGTTAATAATACAGTATCTCCATAAAATGAATTAGCATTATTTAATTTTAACTGAATGCCAATTCTCTCCCAAGCTAATACAACAGAGTAGAATTCCAAGTGTACCGGAAATCAAAAGTTATTTATTAAATCATAATAAGATCTTATATATAGTGCTAAAAGTGTAGTACAATTAAATCAGCCTCTGCATCTATGTTTTGATTTTTCTCTTAGTTTTTAATACTAAATATTTTGTAAAGTATGTTAATACCAAGATGAAACAGAAACAATTAAAACAATATAAAATTGTAAATGGCATAGCTTAAGGCGTCTAAAGCTCAATATTGTAAATGTATTTAGCAAGGCAAAGTATACCTTCAAGGAAGGCTAAGGAACTTACCCAGAAACCATCTGTAGTTTTTAGCATATCAACTATCTAACCACAAAGTCTCTGTGCTCTATTTACGAAAATTTCTAGCTTTTCAAATTCTCATATTTTTTCAAACAATAACACAGTTTACCTAAAATATTACAGCAATGCATATTAAAAATCTACATTTGCATAGACTGAAAGAAGCCAATCTTACTGATTAAAAAAAAAAAGTTAAGACTCTTTGGTAGTCAACTACCAGATAGGCATGACATCAGGGAACCATATTCTTCCCAGGTATTTGGAGACTTCAGTGTGAATTTCATCTAGGCTATAATCATCATCGGGGATCAAAACTTCCTCCATGATGGAGAGCTGAGTTAACCTTCTCCCACAGAGTCTTACAAACTCGATGAATGCACTGCAACTAACTTCACATTCACTGAGGCCCAAGGCTGTTAAGTTTTTACAGTGTTTAGCAATACAAATAAGTTCATCGTCAAGAGTCTGAAGACCATTGGCACATAACACTAACTCGATAAGTCGTGGACAGTTAAGACCTATCCGTCCTAGAACTGCTTTGCTTACTGAACGGCCAAAATAAAGGTGAGTAACAGGGGTTTCTTCTTTGAAGAATGTCTCAAATTCCTCTTCGTATAAAAAGAAGTACATAACAACATTAACTCCAGGGGAGTGTTTAATAAGTGCATCCCAACTTTGTTTTTTAATAGAATGAAATTCAATTTGTCCAGGATTTTCACTCACAACATCAATCCGAAGATGTTCAAGGTTAACATGAGTCTCACTTGAAAGCGCCAGGAGAAGTTCATCACTTAGCATGTAATAATTCAGTGCCAGTTCTCTAAGGCCCTGACAGTGATCTGCTACGCAAAGGATTCCTGTGGGAGAGGGGAAAACTTCTTAAGAAAAAAGAATCATACTAATACAGTATTTGTAAATTTAAATTTGGTATTAGTTATTCATTATTTGCTAAAATAGACATTTGATTTCTCAGGAGATGGATACCAATACATAATGATATATATGAGATATGTGTATATATATAATATACACATTACAATTACATACATATAACTAAAATACTCTTAAGAGAAGCAATTTAAACTATATCTAGCTGCAAGATTAAGACTTCTTTTGAAAAAAGATTAACGAATTATGTTTCATAAGCATGCAGTTTTCAATAAGAAACTGCATTGTAGCAATTTTTTATTGCTACAATAAAAAAATGTCACACAAGCTTTAAAAAAAACAACAACATAACCTACCATCAGATGAAACATGAGGACAGCTACTCATTTTTAGGAGTCTTAAAGTGTCACTATTATTGGCCACGAGAATCTTCAGTGAAGGATCATCCACTGGTGTGTCTTCCATTTTGATCGAAGATATTGATTTTGAGTTGACAAAAACAACTGTAAGTGCTGACACAAAATGAGACTTGCATGGAAATAAGGAAAAAAACATGAAAACATTATTTAAAGATCTACAGCTTCAATCAAATAATTCATTAAAACTATTATATCAACATATGCTTACAATAACATAGTAAATGCAATCAATATATTACTGTTTTCCTTAGCACCATTAGCCAGTAGAAGAAATTTTCAGAAGTATAGTTTTTTTATGCTTTTATATTTCATAAATGGAATGGTAAGAAAGGAAAAAGTTTCAAAGATCTCATAAACGTGTCTTCCAATTATTTTCAATCTTAAGGATTTAGTTCTCAATATTGAAAGGATATAATTATATTTATTTCCTAGAATAGGGGTTGGCAAGTTATGGTCCACCAGCCAAATCCAGTCCATGGTCTGTTACTGTATGGCTCATGAGTTAAGAGTGCTTTTTACATTTTTAAATAGTGGAAAAGAATGTTTTAAAGAATATTTTGTGACATGAAAATTATATGAAATTCTTTCACATCAAATATATGGTAATGGAAAGAGAACTGACTCTGGGTGGTAAACACACAATGTTGATATATAGATGTATTACAGAATTGTGCACCTGAAATTTATGTAATTTTGCTAACAATGGTCACCCCAATAAACTTAAAAAAAATTCTTTCAGTGTTCATAATTAAAGTGATGGTATGTAACGTAGCCAACCTGCTTCAACTATGTATTCTCAATGTCTGCTTTCACACCACAGTGCTAGAGTTCAGTAGCATGGCAGCAGTAGAGTTGCAGCAAAATTGTATGAGCTGCAAAGCCTAAAATATTTACTATCTGTACCTTTTCAACCCCACCCTAGAAGACATTAAATGCTTAATCTTGTTTATTTACTCCTGTGTTTCCAGCACCTAAAATAGTACCTGGCACATAGTGGGTCAAATAAATATTTGTTGATGAATAAATGGTGCCATATTCTTTGGTGACATGCCTTTTGCTAGCAAATTAAACAAAGATATGTTTTGAAAACTTTCTATGTTTTGAAAATTAACAAACTAAAGCTTATTTATAGTTTAAACTTGAAAGGGGTGGAGTTTCAAAAGTTTTCAGATCCAGTATTTTTGGACACAGAAAGTCTGGAAACCAAATCCATCCAAGATCATTTTTCCTTTTTCAAAATCAATTTGGAGTTGACCAAACATTCTATTGTTTCTATTAGAATGACCAAATTGGTTATACATATTAATTCATTTATAACAAAACTTACTGCTTTAAACTAATTGTTAACTGATTTACACAAATTTTTAAATGGTGATGGCTAGGCCTCCTTATTAAATTTTACGGTGCCAAAAACTATTAGAGAAATATAAATACATCCTTCTTTTTCCTTAAGAAATATAAGGTTTCTTTTCCCTTTAATCAACTCTCAATGGACTCTTTTAGTCCTGAAGGACACAGTTAAGAATTAAGAGTACAGATATCCCCTGCTTTTTGAAAGTTCACTTTATGCCACTTCACTTTTACAAAAGACCTACATTAGCACCTGTTTTCACTCACCAAAAGGAATCCAAAGAGGATTTTCGCTTTTAAGAAAAAGGCAGAAAGCAAAAATAACATTTGGCATTGGTTTCGCAGGGAGGCGTTATAGAGGGAGCACACAACCCAAGCAGGGAGTGTGGCCCCATCAAGCTCCTTCTCTGGTGGAACTACTCTCAGCCTCTCAGCAGTAAGCTGCCAAAGCTGTGAGCTGTGTCTGTGAGCACAGCTTCACCTCAGATTGAGCTTCATCTCAATTTGTTTTGTGTATCCATTAATACAATGTGCCCAAAAATAACTGCTTCTTTGCTTTACACCATTTCTGCTTCCAAAAGGTTTTACAGGAACACTCTGCTTTCGGATAGCAGAGGAAACGTGTACATATTTTATTATAGTAACAATATATTCGTTTAGCACTATGTATACCTAGCAAAATGCTGTACTTTTAATTTCCGTTAGTTTACAAATGAAAAAAAAACCGAGGCTCAGAGAAATCCACAACTTTGCCAGAAGCCACACAGCTCATTTTCCTGTGGAGGCAGAGTTTGAAAGGCAGCCTGCTCATCGCCAGTGCCTCACTCTGGTGACTGCATCAGCTAACCGAGAACCTGGCCCTGGAAGCTGATGTGCAACAGTAGAGAGAGCTTAGAATCTAAGAATTTCAGGCTCATCTGATTCCATAGTTCATAAACAAGGAAGTAACTATTTAGAAGTAGTAAGTTTTCATCTGATTACTTATATTACTGTAATCCCCAAATGACCCATTTTTTTCAGCCCGTCTCTTGAAAAGATAAACAGGATAGCAGAAATGCCTGCTAACAGACAGCCATGACCCAGTTTATGAGAGAAAGATGCTCCTATTCCTCTAGCCTCTTCTACAGGAAGGTTTCCATTAGCCAGTTTTACTGACAACCATAATTTAGTGCTCATTATAATACATATCAGGCACTATTCTAATTCTGGGTTTATAATGGTAAGTAAACAAAATAGAACCCCTGCCTTCAAGGAGTTTATGATTTGGTCTGGGGAGAAGAGAATAAACAGGTTAAAGAAATACAGTAATTATGGGCCGGCCGAGTGGCGCGATGGTTAAGAACTGGCTTGGGATGCCAGAGGGCCCCGGTTCGGATCCCACATATGAGGGCCAGTGACACTGCCCTCCACAGCTAAGATGCTGAACAACAGCTCAACCTGGAGCTGGGCTGCCATGAGTCGCCGGCGACGGCGTGGGCTGCAACCCCTGCTGCAGTGAGTTGCCATGGGCTACCATGTGTAGCCAGCAGCCAGCGTGAGCGGCCAGCAGCCAGCGTGAGCGGCCAGCAGCCGCAGTGAGCGGCCGTCCAGAAGCCAGAGACTGATCTGCCTCGCCAGAGAAGAGCGCAATGATGGTGCCAACTTGGGCCAGCGAAGCAACATCCTCCACAACTAGATTGAAGAACAAAACGACAGCAACTTGTCTGTTCCCCTTCCCCCAATTCCCCAGCACTGTTCCCATCCCCCCAATTCCCCAATAAAAAATCTTAAAAAAAAAAAAAGAAATATAGTAATTTCAAGTACTGATGAATTATATAAAGAAACTAAAATATTGTAATACAGGAGAGAGTAACTGGAGGAGTGGGAGCTGTTTTAGCAAAAGTGGTCATGGAAGGCCTGAGGAGACGGCATTCACGCTGAAGCCTGAATGAAGACAGTTATTAGTTTCTGTGGCAGAGACTGCTGGTTGCTTCCTAACAATCATTCATCCTTTCTTCTTTGGTAATCTAGTCTCAATATTTAGTTAAGCCCATTGCCATCCAGCTAAAACACTCCTAGCCTCCCAGGAATCTGGTGTGGCCACAGGGCTAAGACAAAGAGAAGCATTACGTGCTACTTATGGCTAGTCTCCTTCAAAAGAAGAGGCCATACCCTTCTTTCCCCGTTTCTTCCATCGGCTGTCTAGAATAAGGACATGATGGCTAGATCTCAGAAAGCCATCTTGGACATTGAAAATGAAGAAGACGCCTTGGAGAGAATGGAGTACCTGGAGGAAGCCTGGGTTCCAAACAACTTTATATCAGCTATGGACTGTCTCATCTAGGGGTTTCTTTAATGTAAGAGAAATAAACTTTGGTCATGTTTTTTAAGCCACTTGTTTTGGAATTTTTACTATATCATCCTAACTAATATAGTTCATTTAGTTAAATATTACGTTGTTTCACCTCCAGTGGAGAGACTATAGAATTACAGAAAAGACACCCATTACTGGCCCTACACACCCTATATGCAAGGCAACTGGCACTTGAAAGTTATGCAACATGTAAATTCTGTATTAATGATATTTACTGGGAAACAATTACTAAAATTACTAAATATATCTAAAGAATGAAACCATGTATAAGCTATTTCAGCAAAAATAAATGCTAGTCAACCAAAAATGGCTTTAAATAATTCTTTGAATACAAGTAGGATATAGTCTGTTTTTAGGAAAAGAATCCTTTGTGCTAGTTTGGCGTATTTAAGAATTTTCAGTACATTGTTCACCAAAAAAAGCATAGCATCTTTACCTTTGACATATTCATAAAACTTGGCTTGGCCGTTGAAATCAAGCCCAAGGTCTGGATAGAACAATTGACCAGCTGAGAAAGTATATCACAGGCAGCTTCCGCTGATTCAGTACTGCTATCAACCTAGACAGACAATTTAAAATGTTAATTTCATGGAGGTAACTTATCAGAAAGTTACTGGCAATATAATTACTTGTCATATTATATTGTAGAATTCAACTACAAAACCGTATTTCCCCCTTCAAGCTATATTTTAGTATTTTTTCCTTATACAAAATGTCTCAGATAAAACAGGGAGAAATAGACATGGTAGCAAATTAACTTTCTAAGCACTTCATACTTTCAAATCTTTTACAGTTACCTGAATTTTAATATTGGGTTGCTGGGAAAGTCATGACACATTTTTGCAATGAAAAACAGAAAAAACACGTCACGACTTTTCTGACAACCCAATAAGAGCATTCAGATGAAGAAAACGGAAATTTAAGTTATTCGTTCTGGCTCAAGTTCTCCATCTCTATCTCTGCAAATTACTACAGAAAGACAGGAAATTGTTTGGGATAAAATCTCTGCAAAATTCACTGACTGCTTCAATATACGGATCTAGAGATACAAAAATGTTGTTAAAATATAAGTCATGGTTCCTATCTCATGCTTATTTTTCTTACCTTAAAGCTGACATACTGGAGGTGGGCAGCATGCTTTTTAATGATCTGCTGAATGAGATCAGGATGAGTGGACTTAAAATATGAAGTAGCTGGTTGGTTCAGTTCAAATTCAAACTTTCTCCAAAGGTCAGGAATATGAAAAACTTCATTCCATCTCCTACATACAGAAGATGCCCGGGCCCGATCTATTAAAGGAAGATACTGAAAAATGTGTAATACTACATGGTGAGGCAAACTCCCCCAGTCTAGGAGAACAGTCTGGTTGACAGAAGAGTAGAACCCAAGTTTGGGCTGTTTCACTGTTGGTGAAGACTGGGCAAATTTATTCACAACAGATAAATTGTTCCTCTTCATTCTGTAAAAATTAAAAAATGTTAAGTGATCATTTTCCCCCATTTCCATCATGTATATGCACTAATTGTATAGAATAACAATATTAGAAAACAAAAAACAGTTTAAGAGAATTTAGAAAGTCATCTTCCACTTTTATGCAATGATAGGTACTGCTAGGTACTGGCGATACAGAGATAAGTAAGAAGTAACTTGTTTTCAAAGAGCTTGGTCCAATGGTGAAATACAGTTGATAAACGCCATGTCTGAAATTGGGACAAGCTAGAGTGGAAAAATAAGGCAATGGTATGTAATTGAGTTTGTATGTGGGAGCTGGTAGTTGAAGAAGCTTCCAAGAGGAAATGTCCAAGAAAGCTGTGCACGTCCCAGGTTTATTCCTGGCCAATTACTGTGTTCTTACCATCTCCTACAAAGAAGGAAGCATCACATTGCAACTGTGTTAAGAACTCCTGGAGGGCCTGGGAGACTGTAACACATAATTAAAAGCACAGGTCTGAATAAGTCCCAGCTCTGCCATTGACTAACCATGTGATCTTGTCCGAGAAAATTAATTTAAGCCTCAGTTTCTTCATGTGAAAAGCAGGGAGCACAGCGGTACCATCTCATAAGGCTGTTGTGAGGATTAAAGTATCTTAAGAGCCAGCACACAGTGTCAATGCTCAATCAATGTTGCAGTTGTCATTATTGTAAATTGTCCAGTGCACTTTTCTGAACAAATTTCATGAAGTTGAATTGCAATTCCAACAAAAATTCAAAAGGTCTGTTACAATTTTCAAATGATACCCAAGTCACAGGAGCTCTAGAAAAATAGGATATGGCAGGAACAAAGTCTGTGTAAGTAACACACCTGACTCTCACCAGCCAATGTAAAACAGCAACAGAGATAGCATTCTTCCCCAACAAAAAGAAACTACGAATCTCCAAGTATTAGTCAACTTGCGGCACAATTAAGTTCCAACAAATTTCAGGTACAGATATACCCAAGTATACTGAGTTATCTGGTACATATATTTTACCTAAGACTCCAAAGTATTTTAAGTATACAATTATTTGAGGGGCAAAATAATGGTTAAGAGTAGTTCTGAACTTTATTTAACTGTGGTTGACTAATTCTCTTTTCACCCTTGAATGCTAGGAGTGGATATGTAGAAGATTCAGTGTCATAACTGAAACATACCTTTAAATCTAATGAAATATTTATTTAATATGTAAATATCTCTGTCTTGTGAGTCACTCTGTCTGATGTGAAACATTTCTTAACCGCAACACAGTTGGATCCCAGAAGCAGGACTGACCTAGTCACTGAACAAAATGAAAGGTCATCCTTAGGGTTTGGAAAACGGAAATGGAAAGTACAAACAGCTGCAAAGCTCTATCTCAAGCATCGGGCAAAAGAGTTACTAAGTAATTTTAATCTGACTAAAATTACTTGCATGACTGACAAGCGGTCCAGCAATACAATGCAGAATATATGAAACTGCTGACGTCAACAGTTTAAAGCATATGCTATTTTGAAAGGGCTGATCTATTCTTTAATGCTAATTCCCTAAAATGAAATGTGATATATAGCCCAGGGAAGGTGAAGGAATAGACACTGGATTCTAAACTCTGATGTGGAGCACTTTTATTGACGTTTTGCTTGTAATTGTTTTATCTGGTAGCCTACCGAATGGAAAATTAAAATTTCACTAAGGTATTACAAAAAAGTTATCCCAAGTATAACTTCACTAGAAAAATAATGAAGCCAAAAATAAAACAAAGGCTTCAACCAAATGCCAGGTTAGAAAACTGTCTTGCAATTCCAAACAAAGAATCTGCTATATATTAAATCTGATGGTACTATCAACTGATTGTTAAAATTGTTTATTTAGTAAAAACATTAAATTGCCAAATTGTGATTCACTGACAGAATCACCATAAGTAACTAAAGGATATTATGTGCCAATAATTCCATTAAAAATAACATTTAAACATTTAAACTTTCTTTTTCCTTGTGTACACTAGTTTTCAGAGCATAAAACTCATCCAGAGACCATTAATTTTACAAAAAATAATTTTATAGCAATGAGCATCAGTAAACTATATTTTAGAATGCAAGACAAGTTGATCTTTCTTAGCTTGAAAATGATGATATAAAAATTCTGGCCTAAACATATATGATCATTTTTAAAAATTGATCATTTCTTTTTCAAACTACCAACTTTCTTACCTAAAGAAGGCTTCCAAGTTACAGTTCACTCTGAATGAACGAAATGAAGTAACTGCTGCCATGGGGTACTCACCAACATCCATTTGATTTCACTTCCTAGCTCGGCAAAATACCACAAAAACACATTCATCAGAATGTATAAATAAAATTCCAATAATTTTAAAGCTTAGGATATGTATATATTATTGTATACATTGAAAGTTTTTGTTAGGAAATTATTGGTTTCCAGACTACTTTTTTTCTACCCAGATGAAACTTGTCCATTTAAAAAAAAAAAGAAAGAAAAACTAGCCTGATTAGTGGAAATATTGCAACACTTGCCAGGAGTTATACATGAAGCTCTATTAAAATAGAAGGCGGTAGTAGGATCAAACAGTCAAAGGGCTCCAAAAACGCACATTTTAATGAATATGTATGGAGAGATACTACAAAAAATTTAAGGTAGTCTATGATGACATTTATTTATTTATAGGCTGTGTAAATCATTCAGTTCCAGTTTTTAGCAGCACATAATACCACTACAGTTATAATTAAATAAGCAGACATAACGTTTATTATTTATCATTTCCATATAAATATAATTTGTTTGACTAGTCTGCTGTTAACAGAACATATGCTTCTGTGGTTTTTAAATTTTTCACTTACACTGACAGATATAGTTGATTCAGTCCTACTTAATTTATTCAGTCATATTCTCTTTGTGGTTGGCCAATTTTAGGCACAGTGACTTGTCAGAGTTGGGAGCAGTTTATGGACATGAAAGAAAATAGTAACTGGTCTATGCCAGGGTAAAACTCACTGCCTTGGCATCATGAATAAACATCATAAAGTACAAAAATAAATAAATGCATTCTACTACTTCTGTAAGCCTTCTAAACTACACAGAGGAGGTGGGAGAGGCAATCTATTTATCAACTAAAATCTCTTAAATCTCTACTGCCTACCACCTGCCTGCTCTCAACCTCTGAATTTTACTAATAAAATAGAGAGCTTTGGAAAACAGACAGGGAGAATGTATTAGACACCGAATCCACAATACGATTTCCCCCCACTGCCGTCTGTTCTATACTATTATCCACACCATGATTTTCCAGACAATAGCAAGGTTGGCTCTCTCCTTTACAGTCTGCTCCAGAAGTAGGCAGAAAGGAGCTTTCAGGCACACGTTTTAGAGGAACACCACAAATAAGAGAAAGACAAGTCGAGTGACTTGTATTTATTCCCCTCATCAGATGACACACAACTTCATTTACTGCAGAAACTTTTCTACTGAGTTATCAATCTGGCTAATTTTGGGTTTACAGGCCATTCTTGACGCTAAACAATAATGAAGTCATCTGCTAAGGGTATATGAATAGGGAATCACTGCCTAAGACCCGTGAGAAGACAGGATGCAAATACCTATCTCAGATCAGTTTGCTGGAGTCTTTAGGATCAGACGTATTATTTACCTGGTTGCTGAAGGGACTTGATTGCTGTTTCAGAGTCACTATCTGAAATTGTGAAGGTTGACAGAAGACAAAACCAGAATACAGGATCCCATCAAGTGATAAGCCATGTTTCCAAAAAGGGAGAGGTGCGCAAGCTTGACAGTGATCTTTAGCGCAATTCTGGAGCACAAAACAGGTTTGTTAGCATTTGGAAAAGAATATAATGACTCGAAGTCCACTTCGTGGCTTCGCTAACCACCCTAACCCAATTTCCTTTTTTTGATATGTTTACTAATTTGGTGGATCAGGTGACCATGTGAATTGGATCCTCTAAAAGTAAGAAATCTCCCAAAACATTCTTGAGGGAAAGGCAATCAAAGACAGATTAGACGAAAAACTAAATATCCAAAGCCAAGCTGGTGGCAGCAATGGAAGCAACTGTCTTCTGCACCATCACCAGGCTCTTCCAGACTGGCTAAAAGAAAACTTTCAAGTTTTCGACTGTCACAACACTGGAAATAGTGCGTAAATGCCACAGATAACAGAATAAAGATTCAAAACTATCTAAAAAGCTAGACAAGTTTCTTGGAAGCAGCAAGCTGAAAATGAACGGGAAGTAATTAGCAAATGGCCTGTATTTAAGCTACTTTCTAAAGTGGCACACTGAGAAATCAGATTGCTGCCACCACAGACTGATGATCTCGTTACAGGACTTGAAATCCCAGCTATCAGTGAAATGACAAGGGAGGTGTGGCCTGGACAGGAAAGCTGAGGATTTGGTCCCAAAATACAGCTCCAAAACACACAGCTTTCTACTCTACCTCTTCCCATTAAATATAACCCAAGCAGAGGACAAAACATAATTTTAAGGAATGTGGCAAAAAACGTTTATGTTCTTTGCCACCCACATTACCTCTACGTTCCCTCCTAAACCTAAAATCTACAATTTGTTTTAAAAATGTGCAAGTCAAATGATATCACCCACGTGTCGACAGGCCAAAAGAGAACAAGAATTTATGTCAAAACAAATCTTTCCTAAAGCAGTGTTTGCCAGCTTTTTGGTGTTCTCGCATTTTACCCTTCATTTAGCAATTTTCTATACTTTCTCAAAAGTCTATGATACTGATATACTTAGTTTTTAAAAATCTTTGAATTTTAGAATAGGTATGTTTGCTTTTACATGACTCATGAAAAACTGAAGTTTTCAGAATATATGTAGATTCAAAGCATCTCTTGAGATGCAAGGGAGCGTTTACACAGAACCAGAACTGGGCCGTCCGTTAAAATCCCCGAATGGCAGCTGTTTGCCTCACCTCCTGGGCTCTGGGAGAGAATGGGGGGCCAGGTCCCCAAGCCAGGTCCCCTGCAGCGAAGCCTTCTGAAATGGGGAGTCCCGCCTGAGTGAAGGGTATTCCAAGGAATCTAACAATAACCCGTTTTGCAATCTTTTTCTGGGAGAAAATCATTATAATTTATTCCACTTAATATTTGGGGGCAAGTTTGTGGGCACGCGTGCCAAAGGCAAAACCAACGCACCTTAAAGCGCGTAGATGTTTCCAACTCGCAGGCAAGGCTGGCGTCTCCTTTTCTCTTGGACGCTCATTTCTTTTTGGGGAACATAAACTCTGACACCAGCCTCCCGTCAACTAGGGCACTTCATGGGGTCGCGCTAAGGCGACCGCGTGGCTCAGTCATCCCTTAGCATTTCCAACAAGGGCACCTACGCCAAACATCCCCGAATGCACGTCTGAGAGAGAGGGTCGGACGCAGGCAATCTTTTAACTCACCCTCCAAAGATGAGCAAGACGTCTGAATTCAGGGGCCCGGGGTTCCGCACAAACCCTGCAGAAAAACCGCCACGGAAGGAGCAAGAGACGTACCGAGGCTGTAAAACTCACAGACCACCCACCTCGGAACAAATCAAGCTCGGCCTCAGGTATGCGTGACGGGGGGAGTGTTCCAAGCCGGCTCCGGCCTCCAGCCGGGGCTGGGGTCGCTCCTCGGGGATCCACCCCCACCACCACCTCACGCCTCCTCGGTCCCAGAGAGGGCGCCTTGCCCGCGGGCACCTGCGCGTCCCCAAATCACCACTCGCCCGAGGCAGGACCCGGGTTCCGGCCCGCGGCTTCCTCCAAGCCAGCTGAAGCTCACTCTTCGAAGACCACCGCGACCCCCAGAAGGACAGGCTACCTTTCAACAGTATTTCCGTTCGTGCCCCGGCGTTCGCGGGCCGGGCTGCGGCGGCAGGAGCCGACCAGCCCAGTATGCGCTCCTGCAGCTGGCTGTGCGCGGCCGGCGACCAAGACCGGAGGTCCGCGAGCGCCCGTCGGGCGCGCCTCGCCCCCGGCCCCGCCCCAGGCCGCCACGCATGCGCGCAGCTCCACTTTTCGCGGGAGGCCCGTGTGCGCCAGCTCTCACCTGCTCTGGAGGCCCTTAGGGGGCAAGTGGAAGGTTTTCTACCTATGGGTTTTCAACTCATTTGCTGTGACCCCGTGCTTTGTAAAATAGATGGCCAACTTCTCCAAACGGCCGTGAATGAACAGTTCCAGTTTCTAGAACTTAACCTCCCCGGAAAGTGCAGCCCTTTAATAATATTCATATATAAATACTTGAAATATATATATATATATATATATATATGTGTGTGTGTGTGTATGTGTATACTTTAAGTATTAATATTATATATTAATATTTTATTTATGTATACATACTTAAAATATCAGAAGTGATAACAGCTCAGTGTTAAATAAGTATATAGCACCTCCCTGTCCTGGGCCACATCTCATTCCCTGGAGATAACCACTGTTCGTTGTGCAAACTGCCAGACCTTCAATACATACACAAAAAAAGGATAGTGACAGATAAGGATTTTATGATTCTTTCTTACTCATTAGTTTTAAAAAATTCTAAGATCAAACTATACATTATGTTCTTCCTACTTCCTCTTTCGCTTACTACATCATGGACACAGTTACATGTGGACACAAGTAGATCCCCCTCATACTTATTATTATTATTTTTTTACAAACAGCTTTATTGAAGTATAATTGACAAAATAAACTGCACATACTTAAAGTGTACAATTTGATGTTTTGATACTCCCGAAACCATCATTACAATCCAAATAATGAATATATGTGTAGCTCCCAAAAGTTTTATTATGCTCTTTTGTAATCCTTCCTTGGAGTCCTCCATCTGCTCTCTGACACTAGAGATTAGCTTGCATTTTCTAGAATTTTATATAAATTGAATCATAGAGTACATACTCTTTTTTGTCTGGGTATCTGCACTGAGCATAATTGTTTTGAGATCCATCCTTGTTGTTGCATGTGTCATAGTTCTTTTTATTGCTGAGTAGTATTACATTGCATGGATATACACAGATTGTTTATACATTCACCAATGATGGACATTTGGGTTTTTTCTAGTTTGGGGCTATTAAAAATAAAGTGCCATGAACATTACTGCACACATCTTTGTATGGGTATATGCTTTCATTTCTGTTAGGTAAATACCTAAGAGTGGAATAGCTACATTGTATGATACAAGGTGTGGTCAAACAATATGGTAAATATTTAAATTTAAAAAAATTATTACAGTAAAAGAAACAGTGCCATTAATGATGAGACAGGGGTATTGTAATGGTGGCACTAAATCTTTTATTTTGGGATTTGGATCTCTGGTATAATTAGAATTAACAAGTGTAATTTAGCTTGGGACTTTTTGAAAGCTTTTCTTTCTTTGCTTCCTTTCCACCAAACCTTAATGATTCTGCTTCCTATACATTTACAATGCATACCAGTTTCAACGTTTCTATTTACTTCCCCCCAGTGCTGGCCCTGTGACTTGGGAAAGGTTTTGCATCTGTATGGGATCCATTTCTGGTTCCAACTTAAATCTACATAACACATGCAAAGGTTGTGATGATCAGTTTAACCGCATCTTCCCCCACCCCAATGGGCAAAGCCCAACTAGACAGAAAATTCCACTATAGGATGAAGCAATTTACATTCTGTTGAGAAAATATAAAACTTGAGATGAAACAAAGACTCCATGCAGGAGTTTCCTGCAGACTCTGCCCAACCAATCCTTCTCTTACTTCAATAAATCTTCCTTTTGTATTTCTACCTGCCTCATGAATGCCTTCACAACCCGTGAGTGAGCGGCCACTACGATTAATCCCTCTCAAAATATTCCCCCTCGCTTCAAACACACTTACCCCATCATTTTTGCCCCTTTCTGAAGGAGTTCTGGAAGTCCTGTTTTTGAGTGTCTTTAGTGGAGCTGTTGTGGCTGTCTCGATGTCCTGAATCATTTTGACTTTGGGGAAGAGCCAGAAGTCACATGGTGCTAGATCTGGTGAATAAGGTGGATGAGGAAAGACTGTAATGGTTTTATTTGACAGAAATTGCTGTACCAGAAGTGATGTGTGACACGGAGCGTTGTCATGATGGAGGATGATTTATGACACACTTTAAAACACACCTTCTCTCAACTGTATCACACACCCGACTGACTGCACTGAACAAGGTGAAACTTGTCACACACTGTTACTAAGGTTCAATGAGCCGCTTCCCATATTGAAAATCCCTGCCTTTCCGTTGGATGGCACTCCACAGCAGCACTCACTGTATGTTTTAATCACAACAGAATGTCTCCGTGTGTTCCATGTGAACTCTACAGTGAATTTAATTGTGCTCTGAAGATCTACCCTGACTTCCTTTTAAAATTTTGGTTTTTAATATTTAAAAGGTATATGGTCTTATTTTCTAAATAGGTTAAGTTTTTTGGTTTTGTTTTTATTTTTTGCCTACTTAGAAATCTCCTGAGATTTTTGAGATTCCGCCTTCACTTCATATTTCTTTATATTACACTTTCCAAAAAGGAAATTAGTAAAGGAACTATCTAACTTTATTAAAAAAATTAAGGATATTCATTTTAAAATCACAAACGCCAACTAGTGTGTCTCTAAATGTGGAAGAACTTGCTGCTGTTTGCACCATATTCAAACAAAGTATTAAGCGCCCTTAAACACAGGGATTATGAAATGAGCATTTCCAAATGGGTCAGGGTTAGTCATCTCTAACAACATTGATTCAAGGCCATTACCCTGTTTTGAAGAGTGAATAAAGTCAAGGGGATTACGTAGAGCTCAAGATTTCATTAACACCACGTTTTATCTGGTGTAAGGTGGCCTCGCCTTACACAGCCTCATGGATCTGAACTTATCATTTCTTAAAACATAGAAGAAAAATGATTTTGAAACTATTGCTTTTCACTAATGCTTTTCTAGTTAAGCCTTTACAATGCAGTCATTAAAATAAAATGTAACATTGAATTATGTTTTCCAACTTTGTATATTAACTGGTTTTAAAAGCTGTAACTCAAATAAAATAATTATGCAAATACACTGTAGCTGAAAAAAATTGTTAATTAACTAATTAATAAAAAAACAAGTGAATTTATTGCCATTTTAATTAAACATTTCATGGGAATACTTTGTTAACCTAGAGATAATTTTCTACAGTTGTTTTATTTATGAAAGGCAAAACCCTGTATTATTACTTTGTCGGCACAAATCTGGGATCATTGAGAGAAACAGGGTCAGTCATTCTAAATCATTTAATAAAAGCAGGTTAGTAGGTCATGTTTTATAGCTGTCCTGGTGATCACCCATTTTTAGGAACATTTCAAAAAGTAGTCATTAGCAAAAATGTAAATTTCTTAGTTTTTTGAACAAAAAGAAAATTGTAACACTGAAATATTTTCCTTATAAAGAACAGTAAACTCTTTCAAGGTACTAAATTTTTAATATTTTGTTTATGTCAAGTTTTCCTATGTTAACTCCAAATCTTTGAAAACAACAAATTTCAAGATTAAAAATTAAATACACAGTAGTTTAACCTAACTTACTGGTTTTAGAAATCCATAGTGGGTTTTTTTAATGGTTATTATTCATCAACATAAGGAATATACTGTATTGTTAGTCAATTACATTGAGATTATAAAGTAGAAGAATTCTCAGAGAAAATAGGAAAAAATACTATAATATTTAATGGAAGCCATATTTAAAATGCAAAAGCATAGCAGTAGACCGCCAGCAAACACACCAATCAAGCACCCAAACAGAAATAGGGCAGCTCTTTGTTACAAGCTATTAGGGAGACACTGGAAAAACAGGCTCACAGACATCAGCAAGGTTTGCCAATCAATGACAATGGTAACCAATCCAGAACAGAGGACAGGGTAAAAGGACAGACTGTGAGCCACACAGTCATCTGTGCAACTCAGCTAGATGCTTAAAACAGCAACGCTCACTACTGCTCACACGGCTGCCGAACACACAACACCTGCTGCGAGGCTCCTAGTTGGTGGTGTTAATTAAGTTATTACAGCAGCAGAAATTAACACCAAACACAGCATGTCTGGTTTTTACAATCCCCTGTATGGACTCCCAGTGTTGAGTAAAATTAGAAAGCTCAGCATTTACTATAGGGAGAGTTACATCTTCAAATCTTCCCTATGGGTATTCTTATTCAAGCCTTACCCCCCGCCCCAAAAAATGAGGCGAGGTTTGCAGGACACATACAAATAAAAATCTGACTGAAACCGCTTTCCTGACCACATGCATATCCAGCACTTGAAGTAGTGTGGGCTCTCAGATGGGCTTTGAGGAAAAGCCCGGTCTTTTGAGAATGCACAAAGCTCCGTGTTTAGGGGGAATGATTTTTCTCCAGGAGGAGGGAGCAGATCTCATGAGTGACAGTTGGAGCTATTTTCTTCCCACGGTGATGATTCGCAGCATATGTATTCTGTTTGGGTTGAATCATAGTAAAATAGTGCATTTTAGATCCCCAAATCTTTGTTGAGCATTTTCCCCCTTATATTTAAAAAAAAAAAGGTTTTTCTCTTTAGAGAAAATTCTGTTACTCATTTTCCTTTGTCAACATCAATTATATCTTCTTACAGTTAGGGAACTTTTCAAACCTTTGAAAGGAAATCATGACACCATCCACTATTGAATGAAGTGTGTTTCATTAAGAGCAAAGTGCTGTTGAGTCATATCCTGAAAGTGAGTCGTTAGTTGTAGCAGATAATTATCCGGGTCCTTCAGAAGAGAGCCCAGTCAAACTCTTTTATACGGATGTGTTTCCCTGTGGAACAGAGTTTTCACTCTTGACCCGGAAAAATTCACTAATATTAAACTTGTAGGATGACATACGTGGTTGCCTTTAACAAGTGGGCAACTGCTTCACTGATGATGGGCAACTGCTTCACTGACTCCTGAGTATAATTTAGTTCCATTTCCTTGAATTAACTACCTAGAAAATTGTGTTAAAAACATTAATAAGTCACAGTATATCTTATACAACATTCATTACATCCGTAGCACTTTCCACTTTTCCTAATTGTTCTCAGTTATAGAGTTTGAACATTATCTAACCCATAAAAGGTAATGGATTTGAGCAAACCTCAGTTCCCCTATATTCTGGAAGTCATGTAAAATCTATTTTCAAATAGCCTAAATTTAATTTAGATTTATTTTTGCTATTATTTCACAAAAATATGTTGAGAATTGTAATGACTATACCCTTGAATTATGCAGGAAAATGTCCACAAATAGTTTTAAAATCAAATGTTTCAAATTATAAATGTTGGTATGCAGCCTTTTGTAAAGTAGGAAAAATAAGGGAAAGGCATCCCCAGTTAGATTTCTCTGACTAGAAGGCATTATATTATCCTATTCTTTTAGCTTTGGTTTGTCTGACTCCCAGCCCAAATCATACAGTTTTCTAGATACAGGACTATAATGTAAAATGATTTTCTGAATACACGAATTATATCCTATTCCATGATAAAAGACTATGAATGCAGCCTCTAGTTTTTCTCCAATTATTGGGGACACTCCTCTCCTTGGCTGGCTCTCCCTCATCTCCTCAACCTATCAACGTTAGTGTGCCCCTGGCTCAGTTCTAGGAGCACTTCTCCTTTCTATCGATGCTGCTTCTGTTGATGTTATCCCTCCTCATGGCTTTAAGCTCAAGCTATATGGTATTGACACTCAAATCTTTATTTCCAGTCCTCACCTCTCTCTTGAACTCCAGACTTTTATATTCAATTCTCTATTTGACTTCCCTTGGATTTCCAATAGTCATCCCAAACTTACTTCCAAAGTAGTTTCCAGATCTTTTCCTTCAAAACCTGCTTCTCTTGCTGTTTTCCTCAGTAAATATCAATGCCATGTGTTCAGTTCCTCAAGCCTCAAACGTTGGAATTGTTTTTGACTCCTCTGTATTGTTTCACATTCTATATACAATCTGTCAGCAAATCTTCTCAGTTCTACCTGCAAAACATGTCCAGAATCGGAATACTTCTCACTACCCTGACTACCACCAACCTGGTTCAAGTTACCATTATGTCTCACCTGGAGTGTGCAGTGGCCTCCTAACTGGCCTCCCTGCCTTCACTCTTGCTCCTATAATACGAGGTCAGACAATTAAGTTAGCGAACTCATCCTAGAAAAAGTACTACATAACTCATTGTTGAATATCACTATGGTCACCTTCAAAATACTCCCCTTGGGAAGCTATGCACTGACACCAGTACCTAGCCCACCCTTCAAAGCAATTTTGGAACTCTTTCTGAAATGGCCATCAGAGCTGTCGTTGTATTCCCCTTGATGCCCTGAATGTCATCAAAATGTCTTCCTTTCCATGTTTCCTTTATCTTCGGGTAAAGAAAGAAGTCACTGGGGACCAGATCAGGTGAGTAGGGAGGGTGCTCCAATAACCTTATTTGTTTACTGGCTAAAAACTCCCTCACAGACAGTGCCCTGTGAGCTGGTGCATTGTCATGATGCAAGAGCCATGAATTGTTGGTGAAAAGTTCAGGCCGTCTAACTTTTTCATGCAGCCTTTTCAGCACTTCCAAATAGTAAACTTGGTTAACTGTTTGTCCAGGTGGTACCAATTCATAATGAATAATCCCTCTGATATAAAAAAATAGGGTTAGCAACATCAGTGCAATAACTTCGCAAACTTAATTGTCAGACATCGTATTTTTTTTTGGAAATTTTTTATTATAGTTGGCATACAATATTGTGTTGGTTTCAGGTGTATACCATAGTGACATGACATTTATATACCTTATGATGTGATCACCACAATAAATCTATTCACCACCTATTGCCATGCCTACAATATATCCTTAATGCAGTTAGAGTAGTTCTGTTAACAGTGGTTCTCAACCTGTGGGTCACAACCCCTTTGGGGGTCGAACGACCTTTTCACAGGGGTCACCTAAGACCATTGGAAAACAAAAATATATTTACATTATGATTCATAACAGTAGCAAAATTACAGTTATAGAGTAGCAACGAAAATAATTTTATGGTTGGGGGTCACCACAACATGAGGAACTGTATTAAGGGGTTGCGGCATTAGGAAGGTTGAGACCCACTGTGTTAGAATGTGAGTTCATGTCATTTCTCTGCTTGAAACCCTCCAATGGTGTCCTTGCACTCAGTAAAAGCCAGTTGTTATAAGGACCTATGAAACCTCCCCTCAATCTTTTTCCTCCCCACTTAATTTCTTTGACTTTTTCTTCTACCACCTCGCCCTCCCTCGCTCCCTCCACACTAGTCACAAGGGCCTCCTCCTCCCTGTTCCTCAAACCTTCCAGGTACACTCCTGCCCTGGGGCCCTTGTATTCACTAGAATGCACTTTCCATAGATATCTACAAGGCTTACTCCCTATTCTCCTTCAGGGCTTTACGCAAATGCCACCTTTCTTTTCTCCTTAGTACTAGATATACTATATGTTTTGCTTATCTATCACTCCCACTAGAATGTAAGCTCCTGACAGGCAGGGATTTTGGTCTGTTTTGTTCACAAACTATATCCTCATTATTTAGAACAGTGCCTCGCATACGGTGGGTAGTCAAGGCATAATTGTAGAGGGAATAAGTAAATGAAAGTCTTGTCATTCATAAAATTGTTCCAGAGACAGAAGATGGATAGATGGATGGGTGGATGGATGATAGATAGATAGATAGATAGATAGATAGATAGATAGATAGATAGATAGATAGATAGAACAAACCTGTAGATGGTTGGCTTAACTCGTCATTACCACTCTCCCACCTCTACTCCAAGAAAAGCAGCATAAGTACTAATACAGAATTATAGACAGAATGAGCCCATGCTAGGCTAAGGACAGCATATAATAATCATTATACATTTTATATTTCTCAGAAATTAAGTATTAAATAATACCTTTCATTTGAACATCTTAAAATGTGTTTTTAAAAAAGAGTACCATAATTATATGTAGTTATACATCACCATTATACATCATTTAGCAGTAGAAGGCTTAATGGGTTCAAGATCCCACTGGCTTTTGACACCTTTGTATTGGAACAGAAAATGCAAGGGGAGCGCACATAGCAGTTTGACATTTACAATATGCCATTTAAACCTTAGATGGTTATTATTGCCTGGCTTATTAGCATAAGAAAAAAAGCGAAATGACTTGTAGACTGTCAACAGAGTGTCCTGGTGACCTTGGGCCAGTGAGTTACCTCACTTAACTTGACTCGGTTCTTCTTCCTGTCTGCTCGGCATATCATGGTTGAACAGATTACTCAGGGAAGGCTCTGAGAAGGAAGTGGGGCTCGCTGCTGGCGGTTAACCAAGAGTGTTTTCCTGAGGTCAGGGTGTGAGTGACACATGTGCTCTGTGTTGACCACACTTGTCATGTAAAGACAAGAGTTCCTTTGAAGGAACTGAGCTCCTGCAAAGTTACCCAATGTTTATTTAGAGGGTGGCTTTGGTGCCCTGGTCGCTTGGTGCATGTCCCTTAGCACATTAAATCCCCTTTTCACATGCCCAGAACCCTCACTCTTTTTCCTTTCAAAACAGGCACACAGGAAAACCTCTGATGACAGCTTCGACAAGCTGCATCTTCCAAGGTTGTTACATGTTCTTTCAGAGCGATCCAAGTCATAAACGAAACAAATGAAGTACCAGCAGTCAAGTTTCAGGAATCAATAATCCAGGTCTCGCCTCTGTGTTCTAGGGGGCAGGACGCTGACTGCCAGTGCCCTGGAGATAAAATTGAGTGGGACCAACACTCACAGCCCCTACACCCCAAGCATCTCTGGCACTTACTAAAATCAACTCTGACCCGTGGATCTCAAGTCTGAAAGAAACTCCGACAGATCTTAAATCATATATTCTCAGACTTATGGAGGACCTCAGAAGTCATTTCGTCTTACACCTGAAACTACTACCACTACTACTACTACTACTACTACTACTACTACTACTACTAATGTCCCTTAATCTAACTCTCTCATTGTGTAGCTGAGAGGTTCCAGAAAGTTAGGAGTTGTCCTGTGAACTCCTCAGGCACAGTCCATATCTTGCTTTTGTGTGTGCTTGGAAATGACTGGACTGCGTTTCTTGCAAAAGGTCCTGTCATTCAGCATAGTCATTCTGCACATCCTCTCAGTCTGAAGCAGTGATACTTGACTGAGCTTGTCAACCAGGATGCTCTAAAAAATGCCCATGTTCTAGGAACACAAATCACATAAACTACTAAAGAGATTTTCTCTTTGGGCCCAGGACGAAATAACTCGTCTGCCTCTAAACTGGCATAATCCTATGACCACAGGCACCACGTGGTACATCAACGGTATCTGCTCGACCGAAGAAAAAGCACGGTGGAGTGGAGAGGCTGCTGGTTGGGAGAAGGCAGGTGTGCGTCTTAGCCCAGGCTTCGTCACAATCTAGCCACATCACTTTGGGCAAGCCCTTATCTCTTTGGGACATAGAAACCCTCCTGCTGAGAAACCGAACTTACTCTCATTCACTAGGACAGGGCAGGTAGATGAGCAAAGCACATGGGCAGTAGTTTTGCTTTAAAGAAAAATGCCTCTCTGGTTCAGTGCCTCCTCCTCCATCAGAGGCTTAGAGGAACAGATGGTCTGGAAAGGCCGAGAGCACACTTGTGCTATCCCAAGTCTTCCTAGTTCCTTTCTGCAGCCAGAAAAATGGACACCAGGCCAGGACCCAAGAAGATCCCTCCCCCAAACCAACTTCAGTGATACACGTGTGTTGTGACCCATACGTGGCCAATGATAGTACCTACTTCCCAAGCAACCGGAATAGGTCCAAAGCAGAGCCAGTGACCCAAAGAGACCCCATCTAAGTTCTTCCCTCAGATTGGTATACAGATCTTGGGAAACAGGGGTCCTCATCTCTAGAGTTAATAAGCTGAAATGATGCAAGCTTGGAATGACTGAGGCTACTTCCTTTGGGTGCATAGTGGAAGTCCATTTATGAGAGGACAGAAAAGGCCAAGACACATATAATCAGAGCTGAGAGAAAGATGTGGTCCAGTGATGCTGATTCCTGGATCCAGCCATGCCTGAGGATGTTTGAGTCAAAAAGTTTTCTTGTTTGCCTGAACTAGCTTTCACTGAATTTGTCACTTTTGATTAAAAGAATCTTGAGTAATATACGCTCTAATTTGTCAAATGAAGAAAATGAGGCCCATATGAAGGGAGCTCCGACTGACTCAAGGTTACACAGCAGTTGGGGACAAAATTTGGACTTGAAATCAGATCTACTGATTTCCATTTCAATGCATTCGACTATACTGAGTGTTACATACTGTACCTTGTGAATCAGTCAACATTTTCTGAATGATAGTACAGGTCTTTTTCCATACCATATGTCACCATGGCAAAATCCATTTATTTAAGCAAAAGGTGGAGGACCATTTATTAAGGATTCTGTAATATAAAAAGAGAGCTTAGACTAATTGATTTGTGTCTAGGTCAGTCCAAATAAAAGATTCAATCATGCCAGGATCAAAGGTAGAAACTATGTACTTGATTTTATTTTATTTATTTAATTAATTTATTTATTTATATATTTTGCCAGTGAAACATCTACTGTGTTCTAGGCACAGCAATAGGCTCGTTCATAAGTGTGTTTCTGTGTAGTTGCCTCACACTGGGCTTCATGCATAGTTGAAACTCAATAGACATAGGAAGAAGAGGGGATGGAAAAGGAGGGGAGGGCAGGGAAGGGAAGGGGAAAGGGAGAGGTGGAGGAAGAGAGGAAGATAAGAAGGGAGAGAAGAGAAGGAAAGCACAGTGGGTTTCAAGTAAAAATGACTTTTCTACTGTTCAACAGAATTTATATTAATAACTAGCTACCTTATAGTGATCTCAACTATGTCCATGTAACCTAGTCTACTACTCAATTACTGCTTTTCCTAAATCAAACAGAAGAAACTGTGAGAAGAGAAACCTCAAGTCAGAGCCTCAGACCACAGAGTGTCTCAGGAGGACTGAACATTAGGAGCAAATGAGGTAACTGAAGATGATGACACTTGATAAAGGCCCTAATTGCTGTAGTTCCATGAAGTGTTTACAGCAGGGCTCAGTCACGATCAGTAACATTCATTTACAAGGGCTGAATATTAGAGTAAACTGGGTGAAAGTGGGCATTTCCTGGACTTAGTAACACAATGAATAATGTTTTAGAAAACCTGAACACTTGATGATGAATAGATGTTAAGATTATTCTATTTGAATTATTGTTTAGGATGTGTTGTATCATTCTTTGTGATCAGAATTTTTAACCCACAAACAGGATGTAGATAAATGATGAAACAACAAAAGAAGTCAGAGTCAGGAAAAAAGATGGTCATCAAGAGAATTTGTTTTGCATTGGTTTGTAAAAGCACTCAACCACTTTGTAACCTTGCTCTTTTCTAGTTTTAAATTCAGTAATGAAAGGCAACACCCCAAAAGATCCCTTAGTATCATAATCACACAACCAAAGGGCATCTTTTATCATGCTACATTTAGTTAAATTTTGACATTATAAGAAGGAAAGGGGGAGATATTTCACTATCACCCTTTTTGAATTAGCAAAATAGACTATACTATGTGAATTACTTACTAAATAAGGTTTTCTTTAGGTAAGACATCTTCAGCCTCACTCATACGTTCAGTTATAGATGGTTCCCATCAATAGTTTAATATTTCAGGCAGAGTACATTACAGTAACTATGTTTGAACTTTGGAAACATTTATAAAATTGTACTTAAGTATGAATTTTGTTAAGATTCACTGATGGCACTGCCATCAACTTGCAATATCATTTATTATTGAAAAAAATATAACGTGAGTGCATGGTTCGCCATCCAGCATATTGTTAATTGGTTTCTTGCATTTATTCTTCCATCTGTATGTCTCTAGGGCCATGTCACTGTCTCTTAGAGAATAAATAAAGTCTTAGCTTTTCCAGTCAGCAATTTGCAGTCTTTTTATGAAATACCTACAATAGCACCACATGCAATTTTCACCATTGATTCTTTAATTCAAGTGTTCATTCAACAGATATGTGCCATTCACTGTTCAAGACTGAAAACAGAGGTGGGCCAGACAGAAATGGTCCCTGCTTTTAGAACTGTTATTCTTGGGTGTGTGAGAGAACAAGGAACAAACGAATAAATGAAAAAGATGATTTTAGAGCTTGATAAATGCTATTAAGAAAACAAAATACGTAATATGGTAGAGGGTGTCAGAGTAGGACAATATGAATAGGGTCATTTAGGAAAACCCATAGTGAGGAGGTGACATTTGAGCCCAAACCTGGATGGCAGCATTTTCCAGTCCAAGAGAACAGCAAGAGCACAAAGAATGAACTGACATCATGTAAGAAGAAAAGAGAAAAAGTGGCTATTAGGGAGCGTGACGAGGCTTGAGAGGGAAGCAGGGGTCCCAGCACGCAGAGCACCATAGGCCATGGTGGAGAGTTGAAACTTTGTTCTCAGGGTTTGGGCAAGACATCAAGGGTCTTCAAGCAGGGCAATGAGATGTGATTCATGTTTTAAAAAGGTCACACTGCTGGTGGATCATAGGGAGAAGCATAGAGTGAGGAAGGCTGCTGGCTGTGTATTTTGTCTATCTGTTTGTTTGTTTTTTTAGGTTGGATCCTACACAAGGGTGCCAGGTGGAACGGGTGAGTGGGGGTTGCTATCCAGCCTTTGCACTATTCACCAAGCCCTGTATCCAGCATGCAGCCGCATTCATCTGTAGAATTGGGTATATTTTCGATCACATACTATGCACCATATAGGCAGGAAGCAGCCTCAGGAGTGAGAACAGGGGGAAAGGTATCGCAATAATCTTTGCAAGGAAAATAGTTATGGTGGAGAAAGGAGTGGGTCTAGGATATATCTGGAGGTAGAGCTGACAGGATTTAATGATGGATTAGATTTGAGTGAGGGGTGAGGGGAAAGGAGTAATCAACTATGATCCTTAAACCCACAGGATACGGAGCTGTCACTGACACTGAGGTAGGGAAAGTTGGGAGTGGACCAGGTTTTTTAGGAGATGGATCAAGCATTCAGTTTGGCTAGGTTTAGCGTAAGATACATGTGAAGTGTCAAACAGTCAAATTTATGAGTTGAAGAAATGTATGATGCCATTAAGAGTAACTCAGAGTGCAAAGAAATCATAGCCTCTTCTCCGATCTTCTTCATGATTCCTGACCCATTGGGGCATGGGGGTGGGTGGGGGGAGGGGACTCAAGTCCGTCCCATCTGCTATTCTTCACCTGAAGGAAGCATTCAAACATGTTCAGTCTCTCAGATTTCCACCCCACCACTCATCTCTCCACCAAGATGATGGGAGCCCACAGTTCCCTCCCAGCAGTGCCTGGAAGAGTCCTAATACCTTCTGGTGTCCACTAACTCCTCTGCCCTCTACAGCAGAGCACCTTCTTCACCTGCCCCTGGTCTCTGCTGGTGTTCACCACTGAAGCTGGCAGCCAGTGTGGGTTGGTGAGAGCTTAGTGAAGGCTTTGGACTCCCTGGCTCACTCAGTGCCATGTCCACTGGCTCTGTATCCCTCCGGGTGTCTTCCATATACTCCACTGAGCTTGACGCAAAGACCCACCCTGGCCTTGGGAATGTTTATTAGCTCTCTACCTAACGTTGGTCCATGGATACTTTGGGAACATGTGGGAATTTCTGAGTCCCTTTCTCAACATGGAAACTGGGGATAGCTTCAGAGAACTACCATCCAGGCCTGTCTCTGCCTGGCCATGCTGTACCACAGATTTTAGTCTGATACACCCACCATCTACTCCCCACGGCCTCAGTTGGCATAAGAGCCAGCGGGGTGATAACCTCCTCTCAGAGCATCCAAAGTAAATTGGGCAAAAACTCTGAGCATTGCCCTCAGGAGCTATAATACACTTGACTGGGCAGAAGTTCAGAGAGGAAGCATCAGTACTACGTGTCTCTCTCTGCTTCTTTTGCCCCACCTTCTTTCCCCCACAATCCCTTGGTACCAGAAGAGATGGGCTACCAACTTCCATTTTTCCTGGTTCATTCTCTCCTTAACCTGGGATAGCAACTATCACAGCCCAGCCAGCAGAGTCGAGAAGGGGGGAGGGTTCAAAGGGAGGGCAATCTTCTCTTTACATATTGAATCTTAGTACATTGAAGGCTATACAAATTCTTTCCAGTCTCACTACTACACCTTGATGGCTGAGGGAGTGTAGGAAGTGGTGATTTAATTATTTATAAGGGAAACAATCTGGACATATCTAAGTATATTACATTTGTAACTTGAGTTTGTAGCCCAGTGAAGTTGTCAATGCTGGTGATAGAACTTGAGAGTCATCGGCATGTGGATGGGGAAAAGCCAGAACTGAATAAGGACATCTAATTCATGACAGAGAAAGCTGAGTGCCAGAACAGAGTGCTGGGGCAATCCAGTATGGAGACGTTGGACAGGGGGCAAGGAGCCAGCAACGGACACCGAGAGGCAGCACGTGTGATAGGAACAAAGAGCCTATGTGGTGTCACTGTAGCCACGAGAGGAGCAAGTTTCCAGACAAAGGGAGCACTCTATAGAATTGAATGTTCCTGAGAGGTCGAGCCTGTAAAAGGATCCTAACCTGCACTCTGATCCTGACCCTGACCCCAACCTAGGCCCTGAATTCTTCCTTATAAGGATAATGAGGACACATTGAAATGAATAACACAATACCTTATCTAAAAGGACCATTGGTAACAAAATCATAAAATCATGTCACCATGTTTAATTAAGATGAGGCTCTATTCAACGAATGTTGTGCTCTTTGAGCCAAACTGAAACCCCAATGGGATGACTGAAGTAAAGAGGACTGACCATTGGAGATCCCCTGTTGTTACTGAGAACTTTTTCAGGTACCACAGGATCCCCCAGACTGCCTCTTATGAAGCATCATGACTGTGTCTTTCTTTTCTTTTCTTATCTTTTTCTGAAATCAACTTGAAAAACACATTAGTGTTTCATTCTTTCGGGCAGATACTAAAGCACATGGTTTTGTGGGTGAGGCCTCTGCTGCATCCTATACTTGATGTCCCAGGTGTTCTGGAGAACGTAGAAATGTAACTGGAGGTGGAGCCCCTTTTCCACCAAGAGGACTAGTGAAATAAACCCTTGGGATGGACATGGTGCCTGTGTCCTGCTGCCTCTCCTCACCATTGCTCAGAGTTCCTGGTGCCCACCACTGTTAAACTGGCCTTCACATTGCAGTATTCATATTATTCATGTTCTCGATCCCATTTTCTCTATTTAATCAAATTCATATTATCTAAACTATGAAAATAATTATCTGTGGATAGTGTTTGAGTTCAGCATTTGAACTATCTATTTACTTGAATGGTCAACCTGGGAGGCAGAATGAGATAATATGAAGAGAATGGGTTGAATCCGGGCTCTGCCTCTCACTAGCTGAATAACCTTGGAGGTCTAAAGAATCTGGTGGGTTGGGGACTGGGTAGTGAGAAGCCTGGCCTCTAAGTCAGGGTGGGTTTCTAGGGCCTGTCATGAGCCATGGAGGAAAAGTGGGGTTTGCCATGACTGTGGAAAGAAAGACTGAGTCAGGAGCTAACGAGAGAGGCATTTTGATGTGTTCCATCCCAGGGCATAGGACAGAGGTGGAAACTGAGACAGAGGCCAAGACTTTGCATTTGAGGCCAACTAGATAGTTAACGGACCTGAGTGGGTACATAGGAGGTAAATCCTACTATAGTCTGAAATGGCTGAGCCATAGGACTCTGTCCCCTTCGAGATGGTGCTATAACTGAGCTAAGGTGAAATTTCACCCAAGTAGCTCTCAGCATCCCTGTGCTGAACAAACTGTTGGATGTCTAAGCTGCTGAAAGAAAAGTATACATCTAAATTTGTCTTCTTGGGCCGGCCTAATGGCTCAGTTGGTTAAGAGCTCAACCTCTGAGCAACAGGGTCACTGGTTCAATTCCCACATGGGCCAGTGAGCTGCGCCCAAGCTGAGCTGCTGCTGAGCTGCCAACAGGTGGCAGGATGGCTCAGCTGGTGAGAGCACGTGCTCCTAACAAGGTTGCTGGTTGGACTCCCGCATGGTATGGTGGGCTATGCCCATCCGCAACTAAGATTGAACATGGCACCTTGAGCTGAGCTGCCCTGAGCTTCCAATGGGCAGCTGGATGTCTCAGTGGTTGGAGAGTGCGCTCCTAGCAACAAGGTTTCCGGTTTGACTCCTGCATGGGGTGGTAGGTTACATCCACCCACAACTAAGATTGAACACTGCACCTTGAGCTGAGCAGCCGCGAGCTGCCCACGGGCGACCAGATGGCAACTGGGCTTGGGAGCTGAGCTAGCTGCACCCTCCACAACTAAGACTGAAGGACAACAACTTGGCTGTTCCCCTTCCCCAATTCCCCAATAAAATCTTTAAAAAAATTATTTTCTATTCTTGTTAAGAATGGGAAGAAATTATATTGGCTTTCACAGTCTCTGTTGGGACCCATGTCAGTAACCAGTCCTGATTATCTTTCCAAACTGTTTATATGCATCAGCAGAGCAAAAAAATGAGGAGGCATGTAAAAATATCCAGCAGTTTAAATGGAACATTCAGAGCAAATAACCTTGACTGAAAAAGCACTTCATAAAAGAGCATCTCCCATTTCCTGTGTGTATACATAGTTTGATAATTTTTATTCTTACATTGCATTGATGAAGTGAGGGCCAGTTATTACGGAAAGGGAGCAATAGTTAACAGTTCTTGAAGATAAAAAATAATTGTACAACTAAAAAAATAAAAAAAGAACCCAGTAGCAATAAGCATAGCTAGCATTCATCTTGCCTTCTAATGCCATTCTCCAATAAAAGGAATCAGCACTCTTTGGAGACATGGCTGAGTCTCCTATTGGCATAGGAAATAGACAATATGAGCCTGGAGCGTCCTGTAGTGCCAGAAAGTAATACAGTGCTCCAAAGACAAAAATAGAAGAAGCCACCATGATGGGGTCAATGGGGACACAGGAGACAATTGAAACAGTTCCCAAATGGCCAAATCTGGAAAAACTGGAGCAACAAAATAAATTAAACAGTATTTGACTGTAACCCAAAGTGTAAAATAAATATCTGTGAGTCCATATTGCTATAAATAAATAATTCAATAAATAAAAAAATGGGGAGACAAATCCCCCATGCAGAAGAATTCCAAATAATTTATGTAGATACTCAGCACTCAAAGAAGTGGAACGTAACTTCCCACACCTTATGTATGGATGGGCTGGGTATGATGACTTCCTGCCAAAGAGCACAGTATGGAAAGGGGGAAAGAAAAACATTATAATGGAAACACCTGACAAATACGACCTCAGCCAGATGACAAAGGTCAACATCAGCAGGGATAAGTCCCGTTGATGTATGTACCTTTGCTATTTTATGACAAAAACATCACTTTACTTCCGTGGTCTTCCTTCCAAAATACATAACCCCAGTCTAATCATGAAAAAAAAAAAATCAGGCAAATCTCATTGAGGGATATTCTGCAAAATACCTGACTGGCATTCCTTAAAACTGTCAAGGTTATCAAAAACAAGGAAAATCTGAGAAACTGTCACAGGCAAGAGGGGGTCTAAAGAGACATAACGACTAAATATAATATGGTGTCCTGGGTGGGATCCGAATAAGAACAATAAGTAAAAACTAAGGAAATATGAATAAGGTAAGGACTTTAGTTAATAATAAGGTATGAAGATTATTTCATTAATTGTAACAAATGTACCATGTACATATTGTAACAAATTTAAGATGTTAATAGGGAAACGAGATGTGGGGTATATGAGAACTTTCTGTACTACAGTATTTTGCTGTGTATAATGCGCACACACCCATGTTTTCGGCCCAAGCTTTCAGGGAAACAGAATTAGTACTACCCATGTATAATGTGCACCCTTATTTTTCCCTCACAAATTTGGGCAAAAAAAATGCACATTATACATGGCAAAATACAGTATATTTATAATTGTTTTATAAATATTAAGCTGTTCTAAATAAAAACTTTATTAAAGATCAAAAAGGAAGATGGAAAGATGCTGAGGTAAAGTTTGGGGAGAGTAGGCCAGAACCAAAAAACTGGTTTTGGGGTTTGGCAGTAGGTGTCAGATTTTGGAAAAACAAATGCTGGATGGCTGTATGTAGGATAGAACTTTAGTGGAAATGAAGGTTTTAGTGGGATTTTTAATTAATTTAATTTTAATGGAAAATGTAAAGGGCATTTTATGTGGCTTTGTCATTTGTATATCATCTTTCTCCTTCATTTTTATAAAAATGGTCCAAGGTGGGCTTTATGAGCTTGTTATATACATTTTGGAATGCATATTAAACTTCAAAAAATATTAAAATTAAAATAGTCATTGATGGAAAAACCTCAATAGGGGCAGTTAAACAACAGATTGGATTCTGCAGATAATTGAATTGAAAATTAAAAGACCCAATCCAATAGTTCCCCCAGAAATCAGATACAAACACAATGATAAGAAATTTAAGGGAAAAGTAAAGGCATAAAAAATATGTTTAGGAAATTTCAACATATGTACATTAAGAATTATAGGAGAAAAAAGAAGATTGAAGATCAAAGAACTAACAGAAAAGATTGTTACTGGAGAAAGATTGTGATCTTAAGATCAAATGGGCTACAGGCTGGTCAGAAATAAAAAAACAAACATAGCCACAACTAGACAAATTCTGGTGAAATTCCTGAGTTTCAAGGATGAAGACCATGCAGATAGGCAGAAACAAAAAGGTTTCCCACAGAGGAAGAAACAACAGGAACTTCATCAAAGAAGAAACAGAAACTGAAATTATAGACTATTAAGAAACTAATGAGGGGGCTGGCAGAGTAGCTCAGTTGGGTAAGAGCTTGCTTAAGAACGCGAGCTCTGAGCAACAGGGTCACCAGTTCAATTCCCACATGGGCCAGTGAGCTGTGCCCGAGCTGAGTTGCTGCTGAACTGCCAACAGGTGGCAGGATGGCTCAGCTGGTGAGAGCATGTGCTCCTAACAACAAGGTTGCCTGTTTGAGATGGTGGGCTATGCCCACCCTCAACTAAAGACTGAACTCGGCACCTTGAGCTGAGCTGCCGCCCAGAT
>NW_017731416.1:529046-532269 GCF_001890085.2 Hipposideros armiger
GCCCAGATAGCTCAGTGGATAGATCGTATGCTCTTAACAATGAGGCTGCCAGTTCGACTCCTGCATGGGATGGCAGCTACGCCTACCCACAACTAATTGAAAACAGCACCTTGAGCTGAGCGGTGCGACTGGACTTGGAGCTGAGCTTGCTGCGCCCTCCACAACTAAGATTGATGGACAACAACTTGGTTGTTCCCATTCCCCAATTCCCCAATAAAATCTAAAAAAAGAAAGAAAGAAATGAGAGTGAACAAACTATATACCAAAATCTATGCAATGCAGTCCAGATTGTGTTTAAAAGAAAATGGCGCCGTATCTATTATAGTAATAGCTGTGTGATACTGGGCAAGTTACTTAACTCTCTAAAGTTTCAATGTCTAATCTTTAAATAATAATATCAACTATTTCCATGGTGCCAATTATGTGCCACACAGGGGCTTACTGTGTACTGCTATTTTTATTCCCCACAATGGCCCTATACTGTAGATTATGTGATTATTCCACTTCACAGATGAGGAGACTGAAGCACAGAGATGTCATTTGCACAAGGTCATAGTTCTAAGTGGCAGCAACTGTCCAGCTCGAGTCTGCACTCATAACCACTACACTACAAAGACTTCTTACAAAGCCTTGTTTCTCTTAAACAGAAAATGCCAAAGAATTAACCTCCAAAAGTCATCACCCAGATTTTATGGACAAGTTCTATCAGAACTTAATTCATTGAGGAAAAAAAAATTTTTTTAAAGAAACTGCTTATTTTCCATCAGCCTGATTTTTAATTTTCTGTGTAAGGGTCTGTGGAAGAACAGCTTAAGACCTCTCAGTGGTTGTTCCTACCCAGTAGTTGTGGACCAGTCCTCAGTGTCAGCTGAGCACCTGAGTCTTCAGAGGGAGACACCACTGAGGAGGTCCAGAGGGCACCTGCACCTTCAGACTGGTCCGCGACTTCAGGCTGAGCAGCAGTAAACTTGGAAGCCGAAGCAGTCCATCCACCCCGAAATTCCTCCCGGGTCAACCAATGCCTTTTCAGCAGTAGCCTACTCTTCCTTTTCAGTCTCTTCCGGGTCTCTGTGGAAGCAGAGATCACACGTGACTTCCCGTGGGTGCTCACGGGAGAAGGGGCCACATATGCGCAGAGCTTCTAGGGCCAGCATCTAGCCTGTCAGCCGTGAGTGAGCCCCCTTGTTGCCCAGAGTAGCCATGTTCCCGTGGCACAGAGAGTGTATTACACAGAAAGACGGTAGGTATGTTCACACAAGATGCCTCTGTGAGTGGCTAGTGGGCAGCCCTGGGATCAGTCACCACCGGAACTTGCAGCTCCTGGAAAGCTGCCTGGGTCGGGATAGTGCCAGTTCCAGGAGTAAAGCAGACAGCAATAGGAGTGGCTCCAGGGGCCACGGCAGCAAACTTCGGCATAGCCTGCTGCCCATATTCCTGAACGATATGACACTGACATCAGCCGGTTTTTCAATAGCAACAATGGCACAAGCCACCAGCAGAAAATTCTCCCAGGCTTTCTCCAGATTTCTGATGTAGATGCCATCCGTTTTCCTTTCGTAGATGCGCTGTTCCGCTTGGAAGTCAAGGTTGGTGCCACCTAAGTGGGTTCCTGCTGCAAGGAATTTGAGGACATCCTCCTGCTTCGTCAACAGGACTTGTGCGAGGGCTCTGGACATCATGAAAGTGTCCCTATAAGTTACGACACGAACCCCGGAACAATGCCACATGGACCCCTCTCTGGGTAGTGCAGAAAGGCCATCAAATGATGTATTAGTAGTTATTGATTATTGTTGCGTGCCGTTAAGGAGCTGTGGTTGTTGGTTACACAACAGAAGCTCACTATTGTATCTATACATCAGTAATAACCAGTTGGAAAGTATAGCCCTGTACACAATAGCTATTAAAATGGAAAACACCTCACCTCTTTTTTTAAATTTATACTTTTATATCCAACTGCCTACTCAACATGTCCCCTGGATGCTTAATAGACATCTCAAGCTAAACCTGTCCAAAACAAAACTCACCCCATCACAACTCCTCCACCCCAATACCTGTTCCTCAGTCTTCCTTATCTCAGTAATGACCACTCCATTCTATCCATCGCCTGGGCTGAAAATCTTTGAGTCATCTTTGACTCCTGCCTTTCTCTCACATCATTTATCCATCCCATCAACATATTTATTGTCTCTACCTTAAAAACACATCTAGATTCTGAGTATCCCTCACTACTACTGTTGATATCACCTTGGTCCAAGCCACCATCAGCTCTTACACAGATAACTCAATAGCATCCTAACTGATCTCCTAACTGTAAACGGGGGTCAAATCTCCCACTCTTGTGCCCCAGCTATTCCCATGCAGCAGCCAGAGCAATCCTTCTAAAATATAGATTAGAGCATGTTATTCCTCTTCTCAAAGCCCTCCAATGGCTCCCACCTTACCTAAGTAAAATCTTAATTCCTCCTCAATGCCTATAAGGCTCTATATGGTTTGCTCTGTGTTTCCATTCATTTTTTCCCCCCAAACACTCTGCTACAGAAACACTAGCCTCCTTGAACCTCCTTGCTGTTTCTCCTGCATGATAGACACACTCCAGTCCCAGGGCCTTTTCTACTTTCTATTCCCCCTGTCTGAAATGTCCTTGCCCAGTTTATCTGCCTGACTCACCCAGTTTCACTGGACCTCTCTACTCCAATCACCATATCAGAGAGGCCTTCACTGGCCACCTTAAAGAACGTAGCTGCCACCCTCCACCACTCATGTTTCCTCATGTGCTTTTGATTTTTATGGTACTCATCATCACCTGATATATGACCAATATATTTGTTTATTTGTTTATTGTCTTTCTCTGCTTTCTAGAATATAAGCTTTCCAAGACTAGGGACTTTGTTTTGTTCACTGCTTTATCCCAGCAGCCTAGAACAATGCCCAGGACATAATGAGTTCTCAATAAATATTGCTGAAAAAATAGGTAAACCTAGGAATAAACTGCACAAAACTATTTAGGAAAAAAGAATGCTAAAATTGAATTGAGGAAAATAAAAAAGGGCTTATATATATAGAGAGATATCATCATCCTGGATGGAGAGTTTCAATTTTTAAAGACACCAACTTTTCCCCAAATTCAATTTCAGTTCAACACAGTCCCAACTAAAATCCCAAAAGGTGGGCCAGCCAAGCAGTGGTTGGTTAAGAGTTGGCCTGGGCTCTGAGCAGCAGGGCC
>NW_017731416.1:532745-542765 GCF_001890085.2 Hipposideros armiger
AAGCCAATCTAGACATATAAATATTTGAAACTATCCAAGACACTTTTGAAAATGACAAATAGTAAGAGGCAGGCAGACACTCCCAACCATGTAGTTAGACGTACAAAAGAGCTGCAGAAACTAAAGATCATGACACCACAACACCAATATACTGTAAATAGGCAGCTCACTGCAACCAGTCAGAGAGTCCAGAAACACAACTACACAAAATCAGGAATTTAGTACACAGTAAAGGTGGTATTTCTTTTTATTTTTTTCAGTGACAGCTGACATTCAATATTATATTAGTTTCAGGTGTACAGAGTAGTGATCAGGATTTTATAGAATTTACAAAGTGATCCCCCCAATTAGTCTAGTATCTACCTGGTGTTATACATTAGAAAATATGACTATTTTCCAAATACCAATTTGTACTTCTTAATCCCTTCACTAAAGGTGGCATTTCAAATCAAGGGTAAAAAGATATTTAGCTAACAATGGTATTGACCAAGTTTACCAAAGGAAAAAATTGGATTTCTTTCATACTCTCAAATAAACTCCAAAGTTTAAATATTTAATTGCTCAAAATTAAACAATAGTCTAGAAAAAATAGAGGTGAATATATTATATATTTGACCACACAAAAATATCTACACAGCCAAAAAACACTACAAGCAGAACAAACAGAGGAAAATAATATATCCGAAAAGCAAATACATACAAGGAATTCTTAGAACTCAGTAAGTAAAAGACCACCACACCAACAGAAAACTGGGCCCAGCCAGGTAATTCAGAAATGAAGAAATAGAAATAAGCAATAATTCATTAATTCAACAAATATGCATTAGCATCTATTATGTACCCAACACACTGGCCAAGGTTAATAAAAAACCTTGTTAGCAGAGGCGTCAGAAATGAGCATTCTTAAACTTGACTAATGAGAGTATTATACATTATATAGTTTTATGTTAGAACAACTTTCTGGAGAGCAGTTTAATAATATGTGTTGAAAGCGAAAGCATTAAAAATGCTTGACATCAATTCCAAATCTAGAATTTATACCGTCATGTCTGGATGTGAGACCTGGACATGAGGCAGTCATCTTGCAGCCACCAGGGGAGACAACCTGGGGGCAAAGCCAACACACAGAGAGACAGAGGCGCCTGAGTCCTGGTTCCTCCACCCCCACTCCCCCGCCCCCCCCCAGGGGCCATTTGATCCACAGATTCAGTGTTTTGTGAGATGGTCAATTTTCTCATCGCTTAAGCCAGCATTAACTGGGGTTTCTGGGATTTGTGGCCAAAGCATCCCTACCCTTCTAACCTTCCAGCCTTATTCGCCCCCTCTTCCCAACAGCCACCTCAGCAGTGATCAGCTGCTTCCAGCCCGGCCAACACCTTGGTTTCAGACTTCTGGCCTCCAGGACTGTGAGAGAATCAATTTCTGTTGCTTTACGCGACTCATTTTGTGGCACTTTGTTATGGCAGCCCTAGGAAACCAACACAACTGATCTCTACCATCTACCTCCCCGAGCCCCAAAGCCATACTTTGACTTTCAGATTGTATTAAGTGGACTTGAAACATAGGCTTTACAGCTGAGTCAGCCGAGATGGAGATAATTATATGGCATAACAGACAAGAGGACAGGCTCTGGGGTCAGATAAATCCAGTTTAAGTTGCCTGCTGTGTGACTACGGCAAATCCTTTAGCCTCTCTGAGCTCCAATTTCCACATCTATAAAAAGGGGCTAATAAAGATTGTCGAGAGG
This sequence comes from Hipposideros armiger, assembly GCF_001890085.2. NCBI lineage: Eukaryota > Metazoa > Chordata > Mammalia > Chiroptera > Hipposideridae > Hipposideros > Hipposideros armiger. The sequence goes on from NW_017731416.1 coordinate 534,493, forward strand.
ACTGAGTCAGATAACATACATAAAGTGCTTAATATGTTACCTTGTGTATTATATAATAAGGGTTCAACAAATTCTAGTGCCTTCCCCAGTGTGATCCAGAACAGGAGTTCTCATCCTTTCTTAATTAGATGGACACCAATAAACTGACCACAGCAAAGGGGGTCCCATAGTCTCTAACAAATATAGGGGCAGGTTTCAGGTAACGTGGGCTGTGTCCATGGGAGGGTGTGAAAATTCCATTGATAACTATAGCTTGGATGGTTATGCAGTGATGGGGAGGAGAAGAAGAGGGGTAGGGGTGAGGGGGGAGAGGAAAAGATACTCCGTCTAGAAATTGTATGGGAACCAAGCTGGGAGCAGTAGCCCCCATGTCCCTGGGACCCAGAATGTGCTTAGGAGGGATGCGAGGAGAGCGTTGCAGGGCAGAAATCACCCTCCTTGGGGACGAAGCCTCCATAGGGAGGACAGTACATGCAGTGGGGCTTGCCCCATCCCACTGGCTTGGGAAACACCGACCTAGAAATAACTATTTGATTAAGAAATTAGTGCTTGAGGATTCTCATAACTAGTTATCTCTTGGCTAGAAAAAGGCAGAATGGGTTTTACTTAGAAATTTAGTGCCTTTGTGTGTGTGTGTGTGTCTGTGTGTGTCATTTGGTGTTGTGGCTTCCTAGAACAAATTACTATTTGGTTTTATTCCTAGAGAAATAATCCCTGACACATGGGTTTTTATCACAAAATAAAAATGTCAAACTTTATCTTTGGAACAAAATAAATGGTTGAATATTGTCTTACGTCATTTATTGTAAAATATGTTATCTACACTAAATCTTGGTAAGCATCTCACTCTCCAATCTTCTTGATATTTAAAATAGGTGAGTAATTAATTTCTGAGCTTACTGTATTTTCTCTGTAGAAGATGATTTGCATACTTACATTTTAATATTGAAAGAAATCCTAGAAGCTAAACCTCAAAAGTTGTTGACTGCCTAGATAAACATCTGCTGTTCTAATTGTGTTTTGAACTGTTGAACTATCATTTAAATATTCCTAATTTTTTTCTTTTTTATAACTGAGTGTAAGGGGAAATGGGCAAGAATTGTAAAGAATTGTCACCTAGCTCTCTCTATCTCTATTTCATCCTTGGTAAAGCTGGAATTCCCACACCCGCCATGCCTTTCTCATCCAGTTACTATAAGAATTAAAAGGGAGAAGAGATTGAAAAGCACTTCAAAATTCTCAAGGGACCACACAACAGCAGGGCTTATATTGTTCATTGCTTAATCGCTTGGCAAATGCTTTCCTTGCTCAGGAAATGTTACATCTACTTTTTCTTTGCAACGGATCCACTGGGAATATATATTGGTCATTTCATAAATAATATACATTTGATAAATTTTTACAAAATTAAATGTATTTGTCATTCATTCATCTAACCAGTAATTCCTGAGCACTTAATATAGACCATGCCCTGGGAATACGATGATGAACAACAATCAGTTGTTGTGCCAGCTCTCATGGAACTTATACCCCACTAGGAGGAATAAACAATAAGACAGAATCACGCAGACTGCACTGATCACTGCGGTCAGGCAGGTCCCCATGGAGGAAGTGGCATTTGGGCTGAAGCCTCAAGGATGAGAACTGAGGAAGAACATTCTAGGCAGAGCTTAGCAAGAGCAAAAGCCTAGATGGAAAGAGGAAGAAGCCTACGTGACTGGAAGGTGGTAGGAGGGACAGACCGGACCAAGTTTCCAAATGGAAACGTGGCTCATTCCCGAGGGAACGTCCCAAATGGAATGCTCTTGTCTTTCCATGAGGTAGGGCTGGGTGATCCACCCCAGGTTCCTGTGTGGATGAATGTTGGTGGTACACTGATGCTTGGAAGGGCTAGGTAACCTGCCCAAGGGGGACCAGTGTCCACACCTCTTCCTGCCCCAGCTCTTGTGGGTGGGTAGGAGGGTGGGTGACCCAAAGCCAGCTGGTCAGGTCAGGATTTGGCCCAGGGAGAAGGGAATATTAGTTCACCCACTTTTCTCCTGACTTCAATATGTAAGGCTCTTCCTAGTAAAGCAGGGCCTACCTGAATAGCATCGATGGCGGGTACCTGGCTACACCAAGAGAAGACCTTTGGCTCATGGGGCCATCAACCTCACTCCACAGACAGCCGCAGGAAATGATGAACCTCCAGCATCTCAGGGACTTGGGCAGCCGATGACTCCAGGGTCCCCTCTCCCCTCCCTTTTGTACAGAGACCTGCCATGAATGTCCAGAATGGCAATGAGAGAAGAGACACTAGGGCCACCACCTCCTAGCTCTGCCTTTCCCAGGAGAGGAAGATAGTCGATGACATCTTCTGAAAAGGAGAACAGTGTGGGAACTAGACCAGGGCTGGGCAAACTTTCTCTGTAAAAGGCCAGATAGTAGATAGTTTAGGCTTTACAGGCTACATACAGTCTCTGTCTCACATTGTTCTTTGTTTTCATTTGTTAATTGTTTTTTTTTAACACCCTTCTAAAAGGTTAAAAAGTATTCTTAGCTTGCAGGCCTTACACTGGATCTCGCCAAGTAGGTTATAGTTTACTGACTCCTAACCTAGACTATGCTGTCCTGACAAAGTTCAACTGAGGCTATGTAATCCATGGTAAGCACTGAGTAAACATTTCTTTTTTTTTTCTTATAAAGATTTTTATTGGGGAATTGGGGAGGGGAACAGTGTTGGGGGATTGGGGAAGGGAAACATTGTGTTTCCCCAGGACCCATCAGCTCTAAGTCAAGTTGTTGCCTTTCAATCTTAGTTGTGGAGGGTGCAAGCTCAGCTCTAAATCCAGTCGCCACTTTCAATCTTAGTTGCGGGTGGGAGCAGCCCACCATCCCATACAGGTGTCGAACCAGCAACCTTGCTACTAAGAGCATGCACTCTCACCAGCTCAGCAGCGGCTCAGCTTGGATGCAGCTCACTGGCCCATGTGGGAATCAAACCGGCAACGCTGTTGCTCAGAGTTCGTGCTTTTAACCAACTGAGCCACTCAGCCGGCCCTGAGGTAGGTCTTATACAACAAGACCATCCCCACCCCCATCCCTACTTCACCCCATCTTCATTTTCCACATCTTCATCCTTGCTTTACAGTAAAAAAATGGGAGTTCAGAGAAGGGCAGCAACCTGCCCAAGGTCATATGGCTAACAGGTGATAGGCGCAAGATTCGAACCCAGGCAGCCTGATGTCAGGATCACTGGTCTTTTTTGTTTTGTTTTTGTTTTTTAAAGATTTTTATTAAAATGTAGCTAAAATACAATAATATATTAGATTCAGGTATACATCATTGTTATTGAACAGTACCCACCTCGCACTATTCAGTGTTACTACCACATTATTGATTATATTCCCTATGCTAAAGAAGCGACCACCATGATAAGTCCAGCAACCTTCTGACACTGGACCATGCTATCATGGTATTATTGATCTTTTCCCTCCTTTTAAAATTTTTCAATTAGAGTTGACATTCAATGTTATTTTATATTATTGTACTTTCAAGTGTATAGTATAGTGGTTAGACATTTATGTAATTTAGGAACTGATCCTTCTGACTAGTACCACCTGGCACTATATATAGTTACTACCGTATTATTGATTATATTCCCTATTCTTTACAGCCCCATGACTATTTTGTAAATACCAATTTGTATTTCTTAATCCCATCACCTTTTTCACCCTGACTCCAACCACCCCCACCCCCCAACCCCCTCCATCTATCACCCTTACAGATCTAGTACCCATCTGGCACCATACCTAGCTATTACAATGTTACGGACTATATTCCAATGCTATACCCAACATCCATATGACTACTGTGTAATAACCAATTTGTATGTCTTAATCCTTTCTCCTTTCCACTGACCCTTAACTCCCCTCCCAGCTTGAAGAAGTCCCTCCCTATAAGGTTCCTTGTAATACTGGTTTGGTGGTGATGAATTCCTTTAACCTTTTCTTGTCTTGGAAGCTCGTTTTCTGTTTGCACTTCTAAATGATAGCTTTGCTGGGTGGCGTAATCTTGGTTGTAGGCCCCTGCTTTTCATCACTTGGAATATTTCCTGCCACTCCCTTCTTGCCTGCAAAGTTTCTGTTGAGAAATCAGCTGCCAGTCTTGTGGGGGCTCACTTGTAGGTAACTAACTGCTTTTCTCTTGCTGCTTTTAAGATTCTCTCTTTGTCTTTAACCTTTGCATTTTAATTATGATGTGTTGGTGTTGGCCTCTTTGGGTTCATCTTTTTTGGGACCTGTGTACTTCTTGGGCTTGTATATCTTTCCTTCACCAGGTTAGGGAAGTTTTCTGTGATTATTTCTTCAAATAGGTTTTCAATTCCTTGCTCTCTCTCTTCTCCTTCTGGTACCCTTATAATGTGAATGTTGGTACACCTGATGTTGTCCCAGAGGCCCCTTAAACTCTCCTCAAGTTTTTGGATTCTTTTTTCTTTTTCTGCTCTGGTTAGGTGTTTTCTGCTACCTTATCTTCTACATTGCTGGTTCAATCCTCTCCTTCATCTAACCTACTGTTTATTCCCTGTTAAGTAATCTTCATTTCTTTTTTTAAAGATTTTTATTGGGGAATTGGGGGATGAGAACAGACAAGTTGCTGTCTTTTTGTTCTTCAGTCTAGTTGTAGAGGACATTGCTTCAATGGTCCAAGTTGGTACCATCATTGTGCTCTTCCCTGGCGAGGCACATCAGTCGTGGGCTTCTGGACGGTCGCTCACTGCGGTTGCTGGCCGCTCACGCTGGCTGCTGGCTACATACGGTAGCCCATGGCAACCCACTGCCACAGGGAGTGCAGCCTACGCCGTTGCCTGTGCCTCATAGCAGCCCAGCTCCAGGTTGAGCTGTTGTTCAGCATCTTAGCTGTAGAGGGCAGTGCCACTGGCCCTCATATGTGGGATCCGAACCGGGGCCCTCTGGCGTCCCAAGCCAGTTCTTTAACCATCGTGCCACTCGGCCGGCCCAGTAATCTTCATTTCTGACCATTGTATTCTTGAATTCTGACTGGTTCTTCATGTTTTCTATCTCCATTTTTATGTTTCCTATCTCTTTGTTCAAATTCTCCCTGACATAATTGAGCATCCTTATAACCAGTGTTTGGAACTCTGTGTCTGATAGGTTGCTTATCCCCATTTTGTTAGTTCTTTTTCTAGAGGTTTGTTCTGTTCTTTCATATGGGACATGTTTCTTTGTCTCCCCATTTTGGCTGCCTCCTTGTTTTTGTTTCTATGGATTAGGTAGGGCTGCAATGTCTTCTTGTCTTAGTACAGGGGCCTATGTAGTAGGTGTGCTGTGGGGCTCAGTGGTGCAGTCTTTCTGGTCACCTGAGCCACGCACTCCAGTTGTACCCTTGTGAAGGCTGTGTGTGCTCTCCTCTTGTAGTTGAGCCTTGGTTGATAATTGCACATCAGTGGGAGGGATGATCATTGGGCTCAAGGGTTATGAGGACTGGCCTTGACTACAGTGGAGGTGTTGTTGTGCAGGGGCTGACCCTGCAGAGTAGGATCTGCCTCAGCAGGGCTCTGTTGCCTGCCCAATCCACCCCTTGGGTGTGTGATTCTTAAGGTGGCAGGTTGATGCTCTTGCTTGTTTTGAAGCTGGCCACTGGGGTCACCAGCCCCAGGACCACTTAGAGTGGAGAATTGCTGGTCTTAACCATTACACTCTACTAGCCCCCAACTAGTGACTAGAGATATGGCTTTGGACAAACCCATTTTTCTTTCTAGGTATGGCTCCCATCTGTAAAATGAGAGGGGTGGCATCATATCCCCTCAGTGTGAGAAGTATATCCAGTGGCATATGAAATGATTCCCTTGGTTCCCACACACAGCATTAAATAATATCGATTCACATGGTGAGAAGATGATTACCTTTTCAAGTCTCTTTTAAGTCTTTCAGTGACGTAAGGGGAAAAGTTCAGTCTGATGTTAGCATATCTTTAACATCTCCCCAGCACATGGTAACTTCCATTTTTATAAGAGCTTTCCATTTTTACTGATCTTCAAGGCCCAGGATCTTCAGTAGGCAGAGATAACTACCTAGAATTCAGTGCCATTATTGTATTCTTTTTGTTACTTTCTATTGTTGCTTTCATGGTCTTACTTTTATTGGGTTTTTTTTTCTATTTATGCCAAGTGCTAGTGTTGCTGTTGCTGTAATTCTTTCGTCCATTCCTTCATAGTTGTAAGATTACTGCTGAAGCTCCTGCCAGCATGTCCGTGGCCAAATTGAAATAGGAGGTAAGGGCAGGTTTCAGCTACTTTTGTCTCTTCCAGGAAAGCAGAAGAATTCTACAGACATTGCATTGATTAGAACATATCACATGGCCACCTGTTGCAGCAAGAGAGGCTAAAAAAGTGGGTGTTTGGCTGGGCACATTGCCACCCTGCACCAATCACCCTGGGTACATTGCCACCGTAAACTACACATTCCATTAGCAAGAAAATACCAGAGTCTGTAATCAAAATGTTTGCCATAAGCTGGGAGGCGTTTGGACCTTCTCCTGTATTCCTGCAGAGGACAGGCGTGGAAGTCAGAAGTGCAGGAGGATTTGGGGAATTTAGCAAAAAGCCAACTTCTTTTTACTTTGCTTGGCACCAAGATATTCTCTCTCCTGATAGTACAGCCAAACACCAACAATCCCTCATCACTCCTAAGGAATAGCACGCAATGAGAAAAACAATATTGCCACCCACTCTTACAGTAGTGGTGAGAAAGTCTTACGGGTTTGTTCACATTGGCCATGATAGCTCAAAGTACTAAGGAAAAGAACCCTTACCTTTTCAGTCTCTAGTGTGCAGAAGATATGTTTTCTTAAGCATACACCTTCCAAATGTGTATACTCTAGAAACTAGATTTGAAACCTTATAAAATCTCAGGTATATAAAGTATACCTTTCTTACTATTTCAAAAGCTACTTTTCAAAGTAATGTTTGAATTCAACATTCATTCAGTGTTCCCAAGTGCCTTCTCACGTGCTGAGGATACAGGGGTGAACTGGACCCACAAGGCCCCTGGGGAGTGTACCTGGTGGGAGAGGCAGACCAAAAACACCCAGAGAAGAAAGAAAGCTAGAGGATTAAGAGCTGAACCCAGGAGCCAGGCTTCAGGCATAAATACAAATTTTGTTGCCCCTGGCTGTGTGGCTTTGGGAACATTACTTGGCTCTCAGTGCCTCAGTTTCCCCATCTACAAAATAATGAGGACAATCATAACACTTATCTCATAGGGCTACAGTGAGACTGATTTCTGTCTCACAGTGATAAGAACAGCCTCATCAAAGGCTGGAAAGCTGAAATACAGATAATGTTTTAAAAGGAAAAAAATGGGGATGACAAATGAGTACCCGCCTCGTTTGGTGGCTGTACACATTACATGGCTTAATTCCCATAGAGTACTTAGAATTGGGACTGGTATGTAGTAAGTGCTCAATAAATGTTAGCTGCTATTCCATTTCAAGCACTGAGCTTTTACTTGGTGTTGCACAGTGCTTTACAACTCCCCTAAAGATACTAAGGCATCTTCAAAGCCAGTGTTGACAGGCAGTGTTGCTGTATTTTTGTGCTTACAGTTGGTGTGGTGCAGTTGTTCAAAGGAATACTTGCACAAAGATACATTTGTATGAGGTGGGGAATCTTGCCCCAGGCATGAAAGATATTGTTAAGATTTGGGAATTAAGTATAGTAAGATTGAGGTTATATGATTTCTGGTCAAGATGGTGGAGTAGGTAATTGCGGTACTCACCTCCTATCAGGACCACATTAATCACAATTAAACAACAGAACAACCATTACTGCGAATCACCTTAATTCTAGCTGAACCAAAGCCCTACAACTATGGACATACAGAAGAAGCCACCTCAAGACTGGAATGAGGGGCAGAGAGACACAGAATGGGCTGGTCCCACACCAATGTGTGACCATTAAAAATTGGGAGGGATATCTCAGCTGCACACCAGGCTCACACCTGGCTCCCCAGCCCAGGGTCCCAGTACCAAAGAGAGAAGTTCCCAGAATTTCTGGCTGTGAAAACCAGTGGACATTGGCTGTGAAAACCAGTGGACATTGTGGGCAGAGCACAGACTGTGGCTGAACTTGGCCTACACGGGTCCCCTCCAGGGGGCTTTGGGGGCTGGCAGGCCCAATGGCCAGCTTCAGACTGGGCCAGAGCATCACTTGGCTGCCTCCAAAGATGATACACCCAAAGGGCAGACTGGGCAGGCACCAGAGGCCCACTAAA
>NW_017731416.1:545435-549223 GCF_001890085.2 Hipposideros armiger
AAAACCCTGATAAACAGAACCACTCAGGAAACTACTATCTCTCATCCTCCTCCCCCTCCCCCCACCCTCTCCCCCACCCCAGCCCCTTCCTTCACTAGAACACCTGTGACTGGCTATTATATCAGCATTTCCAATAAAGTGAAAAAGGGAAAATACAGCCCTGGGCTTTCATGGAAAGTCTTCTAACTCTCACAACCAGAATCTCTGCCTTTAAAAAAAAAAAAAACATAGTTTTAAGATCTTTAACTTCTATAGCATCTCAGTACCCAACTTTTTCAAAAGCATCTTTTCTGAGGAATGATATTTTCTGAGACAAGGTAACAGTCTTTGCCAAGTGACTCAGTTTGATATGATATATGTATATATCTTTTTTTTTCAATGTCAAGTGGCCCAAACTTACAGAGAAAAAGTGGGCAACTGGTATCAGTTTGATGTCAGGGTTTTTCCATGTTTGCAAGGGAGCTTTAAATACGACTCAATTTGAAGGCATCTACAGGCCAAGCTCCAGCCCTGTGTCAACATGCTCCCAACCGTGGTCGTCTCTGCCCTTCTCCTCTGCACGGTGGCCGGCCAGGGGTGCTTAACCTTGGTAGGGATCAAGGATATGCAGCACCTTATCAACAACCTACAGGTAAGATGCAGAGGGAGGCACCAGTGGGAAAGGCATCTATTGAAAATTTAAGTCAATTTCTTAGGAGGATGAAAAAACACACCTCCCATTATGGGTTTTTGTCTCTCTATCTACTTTAGAAAGATCCATCTTCAACGTGCAGCTGCAGTGGCAATGTGAGTAAATGCTCTTTTAAAAAAACTTTCCAGAGTAATTTTAATGTTCACATCTGGAATCTTCACTTTGAAATTTCTCTTTTGCAGGTGACCAATTGTTCGTGTCTGCCCATTCCTTCTGTAAGTATAAAAAAAGAACATAATCTTGATCTTGTTCTTTTTAAGTTTTTAAGTAGAAACAATTGCTTTACTTGATATTTTTAGATGAGGAAGTGTTACTTAATTGCAATCACTACAGATTAGCATCTCCTTGTAAAACCAGGCTCTTGAAATTCTATACTGTATACATTTTTGTTTTGTATTTAGTCAGCTTTATGCCCCTTGAGACGTTTGAGCATTTTTTTCATATTTAAAGAAGAACCTTGAATGTCTGTTTAGATGAATGGTTATTAGTGAACAATTACATCAAACTGGAACTGAGACTATAACATGGTATAGCCCCTATCACATTGCTTTCTAATCCATATGCTGATAACTAAGATTGCAAGACAATGTAAATAAAATGACAGCTCTTTATGTTTTCTCCAGGATAAACTATCTGTGTGCTGTGGCTTCGCCCTCCCTCTTCCTTTCTCCCTCCCTTCCTGTCTATCTAGCTAACTTAGGGTGGCCTTTCTCTGGGAAGACAGAATGGCTGAGGTTGTGGGTGGAAAGGGCTTCCAGAAGTTAGTTCATTGCCCACATTGGCTGAGAGGAAGCGTAGCAGGAACTTTCTGGGTAAAGTGAGGAGGAAGAACCTATCCAAGGGGCACTGCTTTGCTCTCTCCGAAGCAAAGCCTGAGAAAATCTGAGCTTCTCACCCCAGCTGAGGTCAGTCATCACACCCCATCATGGGCCCCCCATCAGATGAGAACGGGATAAGGCAGAACCATGCAATTACACCACATACCGTCCGCTTGGTTTACAGTCCATGATTTTAGCTACTGCGGAAAATACTGGCTGTATTCAACCGGCACATCCCCTCAGGCTGGTTTGTAAAAAGACTTCTTCTCTGTACTTTCAAACTCCCTATTTCAAGGCTTAGAACAGGGGAGCATCGTTCGAAAAGGAGACTCAGAACTGGCTGTCTTCCAGGACCTCCAGGTCTCATGTTCCCTGGATGGAACCTACTGGACAGCTCCAGGGAGTGTCCCTGTAGAAAAATGGCCTCACCTTGAAATAGTGGTCATTTCGTCGACTGGCCAGGGACCTGTCTAAAAATAATGTCCGTTTAGCTTAGACTGGTTAAGTTAAAAGTCTCTAAAAGCATTCTTTTTGTGATTCCTTCTCAAAGTCACCTTCCGAGTGTTTCTTTTCATAAATGTTATTATTTTCCAGGACAACTGCACCACACCATGCTTCCAGGAGGGTCTGTCACAGATGACCAACACCACAGTGAAAACAAAATTCCCCCTGATTTTTTATCGGGTGAAAAATACGGTTGAACGCTTGAGGAGTAACAAGTGTTTGGTGAGTTCGTTTTTATCTGTGATATGCTCTGCTTAGGTATTTCTAAGTGAATGTCAATACCACCTTTATGTGAAGGAAAACAGATGACCACAGTGGCATTTGTAGTTCAAGGTCGATAAGAGACATCAGAGAGCTTTAACCAGAGCAATAGAACGAAAGTGAGATTCACCCTGATAGCCCATTGCTCCCCCCTAGTTTTAAGAAAACACTGATACCTATGTTGCCATTTACTTCTCTCCACCCATTGAATAATGAACAAATCCATCTGATTGTAATTAGAAGCTAAAAATCTAGAGAATCAGGGCGATAGCCCACACAATACTAAATTATCCTAGCGATGCAATTTGCTAACTGAGAGGATGTTGTGGCCTGCAAAGTAAAGATTTTTTTTTGATTGGCTAAGGAGGCATTTAAAGGAAAATGCACCTGGAGCTAGGTGAAAGCTTGCCACTTGCCCTAAATGCCCACTAGTGCATTCTCTTTGCAGCACATACCCTGTCCCTGGAGGGGAGGGAACGCTTTGAGTGTTGGTGTCTCCACCTGAGTCCACAGAAGGTAGACAGCCCTGCACTCAGCCACTTAGCTGCACATTTCTGCCACCNAATTGAAAACCTATTTGAAGAAATAATGACTGAAAACTTCCTTAATCTGGTGAAGGAAATAGCTATACAAGCCTAGGAAGTGCAGAGTCCCAAACAAGATGAGCCCAAAAAGGCCCACACCAAGATACATCATAATTAAAATGTCAAAGGTTAAAGACAAAAAGAGAATCTTAAAAGCAGTAAGAGAAAAGCAGTTAGTTACCTACAGGGGAGCTCCCATAAGACTGTCAGCTGATTTCTCAACAGAAACTTTGCAAGCCTGAATGGATTGGCAGGAAATATTCAAAATGACGAAAAGAAAGGACCTATAACCAAAATTACCCTACCCAGCAAAGCTATCATTTAGAATCAAAGGACAGATAAAGAGCTTTCCAGACAAGAAAACGCTAAAGGAGTTCCTCACCACCAAACCAGTATTACAAGGAATCTTAAAGGGACTTCTTTAAGAATATATAATAAATATGTGTATATATAATAAAATGGCAATAACTACATATCTATCGATACTTGAAATGTAAACAGATTGAGTGCTCCAATCAAAAGATAGGGTGGCTGAATGAATAAGAAAACAAGACCCTTAAATATGCTGCCTACAAGAGACTCACTTCAAATCAAAAGACACACAAGTAAAGGGACGGGAAAGATATTTCATGAAAATGGGGGAAAAAAACACTGTGGTAGCAATATTTATACCAGACAAAAGAAACTTTAAAACAAAGTCCTTAACAAGTGTCAAAGAAGGACCCAGTAATCCCACTTCTGGGTATTTATCCAAAGAAACCCAAAACACTACTTTGAGGGGACGTGTGCATCCATATGTTCATTGCAGCATTGTTTACAATGGACATGTGGAGGCAGCCTGGGTGTCCATCGATGGATGAACAGATAAAGAGGAGATGGTACATACATACAATGGAATATTACTCAGCCATGGAAGTTCTCGCCACCTGC
>NW_017731416.1:554604-585143 GCF_001890085.2 Hipposideros armiger
AAAAAAAAGGATCACAACCTGGTCCCTAGGTGCTTCTTTCCACCTTGCTGTCCAGAACAAAGAAAGCTACAAGCTCTGTCAAAGGGCCAAACGGCTGAAGGCTCATAGCTGTGCCTGGGGACTGACGGGGATGCAGTTAGGAAGGGCGCGGGGACACTGTGAGGGTTGCTACTAAGAGAGGCTAATGGCATGCCCGGGGTACCCTAGCTGCGGGGGCTGGGGGAGGGAAGCTCAGGGCACTGCCAAGGCTTTTGGGGTCCTGAGAAACCAACCATGCATCTGAAATGGGAGAAGGCAGCAGTTTGGCAGGTCCAGGAGGTGGGAGACCAGTCAAGAAAGTGGGCTCCGTGGGATGGGTGAGCTGGAGGCAGGGTGTAGGGGGCGGGGGAGGGGGGGTGTTGGGGTTGGGCACAGGTTCTGTCAAGGAGATTTCCTGAGGCTCTCCCATAAAAGGGGGCTTGAGAATTTGCGTTCCAACCATTATTGTTTTTAGTAGTATCTCCCAGCATCTCCTGTATGACTTCTTCTCCAAGACTCGAAGTTCTGATCCTGATCACTGAGTGTCCTCAGGGTTCTCCCTCTTCACGCACAGAGCCCCGCCCAGAGACAGACACACAGTATCCAGGTGTGTCTACTTCCCTGGCTCCCTAGCTGATCTGTGGGTTCCCATGGACAAGGCCCTGAGAAAAAGGCCCATCAAATAAGACATGTATTATTATTTATTAATATTATGTAATAACTAAGCACTTACTCTGTGTGTACTAAGCATGCATCATCTCATTTAAGCCCCTTCTAAACGCAAAGGGTAGGTATTATTGTTTCCATTGTATAGATAAGGAAATCAAAGCTCAGAAAGGCCCACAGCTGGTGAGAGTTAGAGCCAGGCTCCCACCCCAGCTGTCTCTGATCCAGCCCTTTGCTCTTTCCCTTGTGCTCTTATTCTGTGTACATGAGTGTGTATGTTGTGTTTCCTCTGACTGCAGTCCGAGGGTGAAACAGATTCATAATAATATGGTCCCACACTCCCTAACCTGAAAACCCCGGGGTCAGATAATGTTCAGCGCTCAAACGGCTCAGCCTTTTAGAAAGGAAACACACAGTTCATGCGCCATGTATTACATAACACTCACAGCAGGGCCTGGGGCAGGATTCTGTAATTAAACACATTAATATTCCGCAGCAAAACACACGAGACGTCATGTGAGGTGATCGGGTTTGGCAGCCGATTGAGTCTCAACACATCTTGGGCTTTCAGAGCTGTTTGGACTTCAGGATGGTGATGAGGGCCTGGGGAGCATTTCTCCAGCTCTGGCCCCACTTACAGAGAGGGGGGCTAGCTCTCTCAAGGGCTTACCTGGGGCTGGGCGTCTCCAGGGACACAGGCTCCCGTAGCTCCCTGGACGGCCCGCTACGGGGCGTCCCTCCTCCATCTCGGTTTTCTGAATCACTGGCCCCAGACACAGCTGTGTCACATTACAAAGTGTGGCTCATAGCCTGCAGCCTTGCGGCTGCCACCTCAGCAATGCTCACCCTGCCTGGGGATCACTGCAAGGACAGATGCTGGTGGTTGGTTTTAGAATACAATCTGCTGCCGGAGGAGGTGGGCAGAGAGATAAGCTGGACCCACCGTCACAGATTAGTCACCAGCCTGGCTTGGTGGTTTCCCTCGGCTGTTCTGTTCTACAAAAGTCAAGTCGTAAGACCCACAGGACACACCCCTGCAGGCAAGCTCAAAGCAGCATTCTCAGGGCCTGGGTGAGGCGTGCTATAATTATTCTCCTCCCTGTGCCAGGAGAGTTGAGGTTTATCTAGAAGTCACCTTGGAGAAAGAAGAACTAACCTTTACTGAGTGTTTACTGTGTACCAGGCACTGTACTTGGCATGTTTTGCAAAATATCTAGTCGGATCTTTACAACCACCCCATGAGACAAGTATATAATTATTCCCAGTGTACAGATGAGGCCCAGAGAGGTTACTCAACTTGCCCGGGATACACAGCTTACAAGTGGTAAAGCCAAGATCCCAACTCAGGTAATTGACTCTAGAGCCACACTCTTAAATCCGACCAATAGGAGGGTGGATGGCAGCTCTCAACACAGCCAGCTGCCTTGTCTAGGTTGCCAGGTCCCAGACAGAGTTATTTCCAGGAGATTCCAGACCAGGGTACACTGACACCGGCCGAAGCCATGCCTAGGCGCTGCTGACCTTCAAGTTGACCAGTCCGCATCCGTCTGCCTCTCTATCTTCCCATCCATCCAGTTTGAAGCAGGAAGATATTGTAAAGGCTCAACCCTGCACTCTTTTTCCGACCCCGCTCCCCTCATCCACCCGACCGAGACCTGTCTTCCTCTTGAAAGGGAGCCCTCAGCAGAGATGCAAAGACCATTCATCCATTTAAAGTGCACAATTCAGTTAAGAGCTCACGCAAGAGTGCAAGCTCTGAGGAACAGCGGATCGATGCCCGGCCCGAGCTGAGTTGCCGCTGAGCTGCCAACAGGTGGCAGGGTGGATCAGCTAAAAATAAAAATAAAAAAAATAATAAAGTGCACAATTCAAATATCGAATGTCAACTGTAACTGAAAAAAATACCATATCTTGCTGTGTATAATGAGCACTTTTTTTTACTCAAATTTGTGAGGGAAAAATAAGGATGCACACTATACATGGGTAGTACTAATTCCGTCTCTATATAAATGTTTTTAATTCTTTTATTTATGCTTATGAGTTAAAAGTGCAACTCTAGAGGTCAATAACAATATTCATATGCAAAATAATACCCTGGAATATGATAATCTGTTTTATTGAACTTACGACGATGAACTTGCAACAACAAAGAGTTCTTGGCCTCCTATGATGTGTACATATCATACATTTGTTACCAGTACATAAAATTTCTTATACCTTGTATCTGTTCTTGTTTTGTAATTATTTGTTACATAAAATTTCTTGTACCATAATGTTAAAAAATAAATGCTAAAATTCCTTTATAATACAAAAAACAAGTACCTAAATGTAAACAAAAGAAAATTTGAACTAACAAATTAAAACGAAAGATTTTTTTCCCCTGCAAGTTTGGGCCAAAAACGTGGGTGTGCATCATACATGGGGAAATACGGTGATTAATTTAAAAAATAAAGTGTACAACTCAAGGGTTTTCAGTATGTTCACAGGGCTGTACAACCATCACCACAAATTTAATTTGAGAAATCCTGTGCACATTAGCAGCCACTCCCTATCCTCCCTTCCCCCAACCTAATCAACTAGAAACCTACTTTCTGTCTCTATAAACTTTCCTCTTCTGGATTTTTCCTATAAATGGAATCACAGGAGATATGTGTTTCTATGTGACTAGTTTCTTTCACTTAGCATGGTGCTTTGAAATTTCATTCACGCTGTAGCAGGTATTAGTTCTTCATTTCTTTCGATTGCCAAATAATATTTCACTTTATAGATATACTGGCTTTTATTAATCCATTCATCAGTTGATAGACATTTGGGTTGATGCCACTTTTTGGCCATTATGAATAACCCTTCTACGAACATTCACGTAAAAGGTTTTTGTGAGGACATATGTTTTCACTTCTCTTGGATGCACATCTAGAAGTGGAGTTGCTAGACCACATGGTAATTCTATCTTAACTTTTGAGGAACTGTCAAACTGTTTTCCAAAGTGGCTGCACCATTTTACATTCCCACCAGCAGTGTGAGTTCCAATTTCTCCACATCCTCGTCTACATTTGTTATTATCTGCTTTTTTCATGGTAGCCATCCCAGTGGATGTAAGGTGGTATCTCATTATGACTTTGATTTTCATTTCCCTAACAATTAGTGATGCATATTTTCATGGGCTCATTATCCACTTGTATATCTTTGGAGAAATATCTAATCAAATACTTTGATCATTTTAAAATTGGGTTCTTTGTCTTTTGATACCTAAGTTGTAAGAGTTCTTTATATATTCTGGATATAAGTCCCTTATCTGCCATAGGATTTGCAAATATTTTCTACCATTTTGTGTGTTGTCTTCTTATTTTCTTGATGGTATCGTTTTTAGTACAAAAGTTTTTAATTGTAGTTCAATTTATCTATATTTTATTTTGTCGCTTATGCTTTTGGTAGTCTATCTAAAAAAAAACTTTGCCAAACCCAAGGTCACAAAAAATTTATTCCATATTTCCTTCTGTGAGTTTTATATTTTTAACTCTTACATCTAGGTCTATGATCCACTTTGAGTTAATTTTCATATATGGTATGAGGTAAGGTTCCAACTTCATTTTTTGGCATGAAGATATCCAGTTGTCCCAATACCACTGGTTGAAAAGACAAGAATCTCCATTGAATCATCTTGTTGAAAATCAGGTGACTACAAATGTTTATTTCTGGACTCTCAATTTTAGTCCATTGATCTTCATATCTACCTTATGCCAGCACCACACTGTCTTGATTACTGTTGCCTTGTAATAGGAGAGTGTGAGTCCTCCAGCTTTATTCTTCTTTCTTGAGATCATTTGGGCTATTCTGTGTCCTCTACATTTTCATTTGAATTTTAGGATTAGTTTGCAAATTTCTGCCAAAAAAACCCAAACAAACAAAAAAAACAGCTGGTATTTTGAGAGAGATTTAATTAAATCTATAGATCAATTTAGGGAGCATTGCTGTTTTAACTATATTTAGTCTTACGACTCATGATATAGAAAGACTATTTTTCCATTCCTTTAGATCTTTTGAAATTTCTTTCAACAAGGTTTTGTAGTTATCAATGTTTAAGTCTTACACTTCTTTTATTGAATGCCTAAATATTTCATGTTCAGGTGCTATTCTGAATGAAATTGTTTTCTTCATTTCATTTTTGGAATATGCATTGCTAGGGTATAGAAATACAATTGATTTTTGTTGGTTGGTCTTGTATCCTAAAACTTTGCCAAACTTGCTTATTGGTCCTAATAGTTTTTTAAGTGGATGCCTTAGGGTTGTGTGTATACAAGACCATATCATCTGCATCCAGGTCGTTTAGTTCTCCATTTCCAACTTGGATGCCCTCAATTTCGTTTCCTTGCCTAATTGCCTCGGATAGAACCTCCAGTACGATGCTGAATGGAAGTGGTGGGATCTTCTTCTTGATCTGAAGGGAAAAGCATCTAGCCTTTCACCATTGAGTATGATGTTAGCCCTGCACGTCTCCTGGATGTATCAGGTTGAGGAAGTTCCCTTCCATCTGCAGTTTGTTAAGTGTTTTTATTGGTTTTGTCAAATGGTTTTTCTGTGTCAATTGAGATGATTATCCTTTATTTATTAATATAGAGGTGAATTCTTGGCTTTTGAATGTGCAAAGGTAGAGCTCCCAGATCTAGGGATAGGAAGTAACAACTCTTTGGACTGTGGAAGAGAGAAGACAGTGAGGAGAGGATGATAGCAGACACTGGTGGGTGCCTGGACCCCAGCTGAGCCTTGAGATAGTGGTAGCAGCGCTCTGGGGGAAGGCTGAGGACCTAAGAACAATGGGCGCCTGAGCCACATGTCCTGCATGCTCTGACGATCTGCAAAGAGAAGGCCTCCTGCCACCTGACACGTGGTGTCACACAGGGAGCCCCAGGAAGGTGGGCCTGATGCAGATCTGAGTAGCTCCAATGGAGACGCCAAGGCTTTCCGCACAGGATGGGGAGGGGCGTGGATGTGTCATGGAGCATGACAAGGCCAGAAAGTGCTTGGGGTTGGCAGATATGGCATGCATGGGCCACATGCCCAGGACCAAATGGGAGTGAAGGTGTTTCCACAGAATCCACCGTGGAGGGAAGACCATGCCCCAGGACTAGACAGCGGGGATGCCAGGTAGGGCGGAGCATCTCCCAAGAGCGGGAAGCCTCGCCCTATACCCCAAACCTCCAAATATAAAGTCACCCCCATGACAGGGAGGAGGAGAAAATCCTAAACTGATTGTGTTCCTGAGTTTTACCCTGAAATGGCAAAATTACTTTTTCTGCCATCAGGTAGACTGGATGCTTGAAAAAAACCTAAATTTAGTTAAGAAAAATAGAGAAAGCCTCATTTATTTTGTGTACACCTGAGGATGTGGTCGAATCATCCAGCAAACACCAAGGAAGCGCACAGGATGTGCCAGGTGCTGAACTGAGCACAACAGTTAGGAATGCACAGCAGTGTCTTCAGCATCTGCTGGTGTGTGTGTGTGTGTTGGGGGGGAGGGTGCGGGGGCTGTGGAAACCTCCTCTGTGCTGCTGGAAGGCAGGCGGGTCCAGGCACTGGGGGTGGGGTCTTGTGACTGGCAGGGGTGACTGAGCCCAGAGCACGCTGGCCCCTCCCCACTCTCAGAGGAGAGAAGCAGTAATTCTCTAAATGGTTTTTCTGGCTACCAGGTGCTCATGGGCTGGACTCCTCTGCTGGACCAAATATTCCCTGGAAACCTCTTTGATGTCAGCCTGGCAGAGGGGCACTGGAAGTCTGAACCCTGGAGGGCTGGAATCAGACACCCTGGGCATCAGATGGGCCACGCCCAAGCATGTGTATCAGGTGTTCCCTTACAGGTCCAAAGGCCTAGGAGCCAGGCACCTGAAGCTCTCAAGGTTTCACCTGCAGAAACAAGGCCCAGGGAACACTGCTGCAGCCACCCGCTGTTGTCCCCTGCAAGATGCAAACAACCCAGAGCTCACAGAGGGGAAGGCAGGCTGAAACCAGAAACAAGAACAAAATCCCAGTGACCGCCCCCGCCCTGCCTTCCTCTAACCCCTGTTTTTTTCACCTTACAATTTACAAAACCACTTTTACACTTGATTCTCACTAAATCCCTGAAAGGTAACTAAGGGGGACCCAGTGTGACCATTTTGCAGATGAGGAAACTGAGGCCCAGAAGGGGCATAAGCTTGCCAGGGCCACGCAAGCAGCTGATGACAGACCTGGAACTGAAATACAAGACAATCTGAGGTTCGTTCCATCACAGAGAAGTAAAAGGACAACAGCAAGGGAGGCAGGACACCCAGAAAACAGGCAGAGCAGTGTCACAGGGCCCAGATACTGTCATTCCGAGGCCAAAGCCACAAGCTACCAGAAGTTGACACCTGCAGAGGGGGTTTAGTTGACCTCTGCTGCCACCACGTGGCGATTCTGCAGCATATCAGCCAAGCGAGCCTTAGGGTGACGGATTTTTTTTGTAGAGCGGCGGTTCTCAAAAGCCCTCCCCCACCCGCCAGGTCAAAACTATTTTCATATAACACTAGGATGTCTTCTGCCCTTCCCATACTCATGTTCTCAGGAGCGCACAGTGGTGTTTTCCAAAGGCGACATGGCGAGTAATATCAACAGATTGAAAGCAGAAGGCAATAGGGATGGGAATCCACCTGTCCTCTGTTTAAACCAGACGTTAGAGAGATTTGCAAAAATGTAAAACGGTGCAACTCTTTCATCCTTTATTTTTGTTTGGAAAGCATAGTTATTTTCATAAAAATGTGTTATTATGTGAGCACTAATATTTTTTCAATTCTCAGTTTTAATTTCTGGTAAGTGCTATACTCTACAGAAACAAGAGTTCTTTGAGGCCCTCAATAATTTTAACGGGGGAAAGGGACCGCCGTGCAGAACCGCTGCTGTAGAGTCATGGCTGTTGTTATTCTTTTCGCCGCCGACAACAATGTTCCCTGTTCATCAGGGTGTTCAGGCTCCAGCAAAGCACAGAGGCAGGAAAGCCTTGGAGGGTGGTGGGACAGGACCTGGTCCACTGGGCTTGTCGGGTCCCTCATTCATTCCTTCAACAAACATTTGAATGCTCACTATGTGCCTGGCTTTGGATGGGATGGGAAAGGTGGCTGGAGCACAGGGAACCTAGAACAGAGCAGCGAGAGGTGAGTCTGGACAAGCAGCTCTGATGGGAATTATGGAAGACTTTCAATGGCAGTGTGAGACTTCTTACATAAACCTCCTAACAACTTTCTCTTTTTCACAATATGAAATGATATTCCTTGGTCTGGACAGCAGGGGGCAATGTAAACTCAGGAAGGTTATCAAATGGAATTGGCAGTCCAAGCTCTCAGCAGGAGCTCGGGTAGATTAGAGCCTCAGTTTCCCTATCTGTAAACTTGGTCAACGATGCTTCTCTCGGCTTACCCCCTCCTGCCATGGAGAGGATCCTAAGATGATCAAGAGAGCCCGGGAGGGGTTGTGACCCCTGAAGAAGGTTGTCGGATCTCAGCCTCATCAGGGGCATTGAGCAGAAGACCTCAGCTGGCCTTACAAATACACCACCACTTCCAAACAAACGGGGCAACCAGAACCAGCACCAGGAAATGGTCTGGTTGAGGCAGACTTTAAAAATATGCTCTAGGACGTGTCAGAGAAAAGACCTCAGGTTCAGGTTCATCCAGGAATGGATTAGATGCCAGTGAACATCTCTTCACCAGTATCTGCAGTGCCTTCCCAGGACCAGTGAGGCTGGGGGTGTGTGCAGACCCATGCCTCCTGTCAACAGAACTGCCTCTAATACACCTGAACGGAAGTACCACTGGAGCCCCTGGAGGCTGTCCCCAGTGCCGAGGACAGCATCTGCCTATAATAGGTGCTCAACATATGTTTGAAGACTGAAGGAATGAATGTCCCACTGTTGGAGAGATGAAGAGTTTAGACTGCAGCCTGTGGAGGTTCCCGGAGGACCTCACAGTGCCAGGGGCTATGAGGTGGAAAGACCAGGAAGACATACTGAGGGTTTATTTCAAGGAGGGAACCCCTTGTTGCAGATGAGACTGAACGTTTTCAACTTCTCTGTGCCCGAGCAATACTGTGTCTTTGTGCTGGGTCTGTAAGGGCAGGGGATTTTCAGACATACTCTGAATTATTCAATGGGGGTATGAGGGAGTAGAGAAATGAAGGAAGGCTCTTTCTTGGGGGACAAAAAAAGAATAACGTAATCTAAGGGTATTTTCCCCCACTGGGATTTAAGCCAGGAATGGCAAATCGATTCATCTGTATGTCAGTTCTGACTGGCTGGTGGTAGCTGTTCAGGCTACTGTGTTGAGAGGGATTCTGAAGCTGCTCATCAGGAGAGGGCTCTGTGATCGATTAGGGATGCCTGTGACGGGCACAGAAGGGGGTGTGGACTCATGGACACAGGCCCCCATACCAGCAAAAAAGCAATGGCCTCCCCACATGGTTCTGGTGAGAAATAAAATTCAGAATCATGACATCATTCTAGAGAACAGACTGTGACCAAAGTATTATTTTGTTTCATTTTGTTCTCCACTTAAAAACAAGGCCTGGAGAGCACCCACCTCACCCACACTCAGGGCCCATCTCAGAGGTACTCAATCAGCACGTGTGGCTCCGGGGGGGGGGCAAGGGGGTGCCTACAGGTCCGCCTCCCCCTCCACTGCCCTTTCATCCTCTGTGCCCTCCCTGCCCAACAGGCTCACAGCTGGGAAAAAGGAAGTGACACTGCCACCTTTCGTTTCTCTTCTCACTTGCATGGCGTGGGCTCCTCTCTGGGCCGGTGATATCGACAGGGGTCTGAACAGAGGGGAGAATGAGGGCAGCCGGTGTCTCTTGGAAGCCAGGCAGAAGCATCTGATACAGAAACGACCTGAAGATGTTTTCAATGTTTTTATTTGGAAACTTAAGAGAAAACTGCAGTTCCTTGGTGATTTCCCAGTGAGCTGACGGCGGTCGTGGGGTCAGGGTCGGCTTTACCCCACTTTTTCCCAGGTGCCAGTGCAGATCTGAACTGGATGGCGACCGATCAGTGGATCCTCCAAGGTGGCAGCTCAGTGACTCCAGCCGGGAGGTGAGGAACAGGGTGCTTACAATTGAGAAGGAGGGGACTCTGAGGTCAGTGGGTTCCGGAGACATCGCTGTCAGCAGCAACCTGTAGCGGAGTGAGACCCTGGTCAGGTGACACCCTGGCCAGGTGACTCTGGCCCTGAGGAAAAAGGAGGAAAGATAAGACTTTCATCTTTATGGGATTATCAGTCAGCAAGATCCAGGAATCAAACAACCCCTTTGGAACTGTTTTTGTGAAGCAACAGCTGGCAAAGTATCACCATGAGACAGACCGGTGAAAAGCTATGAGGTTGTCGGTGTGATTTGTAAATGTTTCAAAAAAGATATCACAGGAGGGAGACTATAGCACCTTTCCTTGAAAAAGAATTTTTCCTGAAATTGAAAGGAGGCCATTGAAGTTTGGAGCATGAAAGCCATGGCAGGAGGCAGACCAGCATTATTCCAGGAAGGTTCTAGAGGCAGGGGATCTGGTGGACAGGTAGGGATGGTGCAGTTGGAATCTCGGGCCTCAGACAAGCCCAAGAGCTGACAGCTGACCAGTGGTTGGGACCTGTCTTCTATCACCAAAGGTCATCATCCTCATATTTTCTGATTCTGGCTTCTCCATGTGAACAGATAAACTAACCATGTCCCAAAACAACCTCATGCAGTATTTCCTCGGTTACAAAGGTCCTTGGGTCACCCACATGTTGACCTGGGAGAGAAATAACTGAACAGATGAGTGAAAAGGAAGGGTTCTTCTTCTTAGGATGTTGTGGGAGCCGGGGGGAAGCTCTGTATCTGGTTGTTGGAAAGAGGCTGGTGCTGCTGGAGCTGGACTCTATTTTCTGCAGGAACTTGGAAACTGTTCAAAATCATTCCTACCTCCTGCACCCAGTGACTCTTGAGATAGTCACCATCCCCTGCTTCTTAGGAACTGCAGGCTCCCTAGTTCTCTAATACACATCATCTCACTGTCTTCAGTCTAGACTATGAGGGAGGTGCTGGTTTTCATGTCGTCAAAGTGTGGATGTCACTCTTGCCTGAATAGAGCATGGCCTGTCTGAGATCTCAGAGCTACCAGGAAAGTTCAAATCCAGGACTTGTTAGAGAGCCTTGGTGTTTTTAGGTTAGAGCAGGAAGTTGGACTTCTTGGGTGAGGCTTGTTCAAAGCGAGGCTCTAGGAAAGCACCGGAGGAGACCCCCTGTTCCAGCTGGGAGGCACCATCCACCTCCCCACACCAGCAGAGGACAGGCAGGCAGATAGACATCTGCGCCTCTTGTTCTTTCAGAAAGAAAAGCTTCCAACTGGGGTGGCCACTGCCCTGAATGGCCAGATCCAGAATAATCAGGATTTGGCTTGCTAGAAACTTCTTCCTTTCTCCTGAAGTAGCCAATCACCAGGGTGGTCACAAGTGGCAGGGTGCTCGGGCAAGCGTCCAGCCACTCTGGGCTGTGCCAGGTCTTGGCAGTAAAACCACCTTGCAGCTGAAGATTTAAGGACATGGAAAAATGGTCCTGGACTATTAAAAGGGAACAGCGGATCATAGAACGCTGTAGGATTATCAAGTAGGACCCCATTTGGAGGGTACACATAAAAAACACTTGGAAGAAGAAGAGCGAAGTTTGGGATTATAGGGTTTTTTTTATATTCTTTCTGTTTATTTGTATTTTCTATTTTTCTACAATAAAAAAAATACATTGATTTTATGATGTCACTTTCATCTATTCAAAGGTGGGGGTGGTGGCGGCCAATATCTGAGCACACTTTTAAGAACAGGGCAACTTCTCTTCCCTGCCCTGGACATAACCCCAATACAGTCACTTGTCACTTAAAATGTTTAATTATGCAAAATGCATTGCTACCCTTTTCCTTTTATAAGACAGGGCAAAAAGCCAGGAAAGCTGTGAATGTGGGTGCTTTAGTAAAAAGCTAAAAGCATTTGATTTAAAGCCAGCATCTAGGACTTGTCCTGGGCTCACTCTAGTCAGTGTGACCCATCCCACCCTTTCCCTGGCTCCAGGGTCTGGCCCATCCAGGCTTCCTAGTAGTGCTCAGTTGCATGGGGGTGGCGGTGGGGGTGGGTGGGATTGCGTCCAGGTATTTAAGCGTAGAAATTCCGTTTGAGAATTACACTGAGNTGGGGTGGGGGAGGGGTGGGCAGCGGGAGGTTTGCTAGACCTTCCCTACAAAGACTATCTTTCCTGAGAGAATTTGCAGTCACCACAACCAAAGCAGAATGGTTTCTCAGTGACTAAAAAATTCAGTGACTCGGCCCTCTTTGTCTTCCGAGCTCTGCAAGTGACCCATTTGGAGCCAGAGAAGGATAAACAAGAGAGGAAAAGATGAGGAAGAACTGAGGGGATATTGGAGAGTGATCATCCAGCCATTCAACCGTGTTTCCAAGTGGCCATCTGTGCGCCAGGCTCCATGAGAGGCACAGGCCATACAGAGGTGAAACAATGGTGGCAGCTCTCTGGGGCCTTTCGCGCTGGCTGGGGAATGAGGAAAATCGTCAGGCAGTTATGATGCAGAGATGTGGTAAGGGCTGCGCAGGTGCTCTGGGAGGGAGCCTACCGCAGGCACAACTCCTCCTGGCTGAGGCATCAGGGCAGGCTTCCTGGAGGAGGAAACTTCTAGACCAAGGCCTGGATGACAAAGGGGAGTTGATGAAGCCAAGGACAAAGGAGAAGGTGTGAGAAGAGGGTGTCGGGCAGGCACAGCATGCGAAAAGACCCAGAGACAAGAATGGGGATGGATGGGGAAGAGGATGAGGCGATTAAGGACTGATGCTTTACCTAGAGGGCAATGGGAGGCCATTGAGGGCATTTGAGTAAGGGACTGTCTTGCTCAGATTTCTGTTTTTAGATCCCTGAGGCTGCAGAGATCTTCTGCAGTGAAAAGGGGAGAAGGGGAGGGTGCGAGAGGCAGAAAAAGGATCGGGGCAGAGAATGCCCTCTATGGCTTGGGGAGCCCCCTGGTGGCTCTCAGACTCAGGCTTTGAGTGCAGTAGGGAGGTGGGGAGAGAGTGTCCGTGTGACAGGGTGTGGGCATCCGGGTGCGAGTCCTCACTTCTGAGCCTGGGTCGTTAAATTTGTACGGTGAAACTATACTTCTCTCCAAGGGCCATCAAAGCTGCTGAATGAAAAAACAGGTAGGTGGGCTCACTGTAAACAGGTAAGTTCAGGGCTGATCTCAGTTACTGAGCCCTCGGCTCACCACCAGTCACAGGTGGGCATTTGAGAAGGGCTTTTTGATGACCAGAAGGGTGGTGATCCTAGCCCCAGGATTAACACAGAGTAGATAGGAAATGAATGACAGAGGGACATTTGCATGGCAAAGAAGAGAGTTTCAAGATCCAGGAGGCACACCTGGCAGGGCAGAAAGCACACTGACCTGGCACTCAGGGGCTGGTCACGGCGTGGCTCCCTCGGATCGCCTGCAGTGAGAGCTCGTACCCAAGGAACATGGCCGCACTCATGGGGAAGCCCCGCACCGCATTCACAGTGATGCCTCTGAAAAACACCTTTGGCAGGAGGTGGCGTTATCACAGGGGACTGATCCACACCCTCTGCAGGGCCACCACTGAGGGGCAGAGAGAGGGCTGGTGGTGCTGCCCACTCAGGCCCCCAGTCCCAGGCTAGACCCCACAGAGCCCAACGGACCCGTGTGGGTGGAGAGCACCCGAGATGTCCCAGCCATACCCACGCCCTGACCCGGGTCACATCTCATGGCACTTTGCTTCCCAGGTCCTGGTCAACATGCAATAAATACTATGAGCAAGGTGTTGAGTCCTGCAAACACATATATACTTGCTTACTTGCTGCTCTTTCTTGTCAATACACATGAATACACACTTACATGCACACACACACGCACACACACACACACACACACACATACATGTACGATTCCAGGGAATCTAGGAATCAGAGCTCTCCGCTCCACTCACTTTGCAATGGTAGACAGAGCACCCAGCCATGACAGGTACTGTGACAGGTGCTTCACAGGACACCCCAAAGGGGCAGGCTCGGGGAGAACTCAGGCTGTGCTGAAGATGGTGGACACAGAATCGAGGCACAGCTTTGCCATTTACTAGCTGTGTTACTTGGGCAAATGACAGCCTCTGAGATCTCAATTTTCCCAACTGTACAATGGGGGTGATAATACTAGTGATCTGATGCAGGTGTTGAGGGAATACATGAGATGCTGCTTTTAAGCATTTGCACAGTGCCTGCCATGCAGTAAGCGCTCATTGACTGTTGACCATCACAGCACCACCCTTCTTATCAATAGTCATCAGAGTAGCACTCAACCTCAGTCATCGGTATGCATGTCCTGGCGTAGTGGCCTGTCTTATGAGCTGCTAAACTCAGCTTTTAATACAGAAAGACTGTATTTGTTTTCTATCTCTAGAAAATATAAGATGCTTCCTTTCCTCCCTGAACCGTCATGCTTGATGCTGGGTAGACAGTGATCCAAGCAATAGAGTTCCAGCCCTCAGGAAGTTTATAACCTACTCGGGGAGCTAAGCCCCATTCAGGAATAACTACAACATAACCTAGAATGTGATGAGAATAGATTAAGGGCTTTGGTGAGGGGTGGCATGGGAGGAGCTGTCCTCAATTGTCCTCTCTGGAAAGAGACAACATATCTAAAGGCAAGTGCCTACCGAAGCATAAATGGCCTAAGAACTGTCAGGCATAAGAACCAAACCTGTTCACTGACTCCTGGATAATTTACTAAGCTTATGAAATAGAACTGGTATTGTGATTTTCAGAAAGCAGAAATCCAACCCTTGGCACTTCCCCAGTTTCCTTGGTAGTGGGGAACTGTGGTGTCAGGGTGGGTGCAGACCACTGTCATTGGCCAGGACATCGGGGGGCCTTCCTCCAGGAGAGATGCCTGCACCTTGACACTCTGTGGCAGCCTGGGAAACACGGCTCTGTTGGGAAGGGAGAGAAGGCCTTTGTGGACTTGGGGAGAAGCCTCGGCCCCGGGGAAAGGACCAGGATCCCAGAGGTGAGCAAGTGGCTCCGCCAAACCCTAGAGCAACTCAGGTGGGGACAAGCGGGATCCTTGTAACATTAGCACTCCTCTCTCATGTCTAACCTTTCTGGAATTCCACCGGCTCACCCAGAGCAACTGAATAACAGCAAGGAACTGGGTCAGACTCCAAGAGGAAAATTCCATGCTAGGTACCCACAGAGGCTCCCTGTGGACCTCGGCTTGGCTCTGCAGGGCGAGGCAAGCCAGGCGGGACCCAGCTTGGAGAGTGATCCTCCTCTCCCATAGCACTGGGCCCTAAAGGAGCCGTGGGCCCCTTCAGACAGACAGATGTGACCCCCTCCACCAGCTGTGGCTGCTCTACTGTGAGGCCCAAAGGTGGCAAACAACATGCAGGCCTCTGGCTTTTACCATGAGCTTTCAGAATGCAAAAACACTAGATCGAGTCTCTCCTCATGAAGCCTCAATGGCTCCCTACTGCCCAAGTTCAAATGCATACCTTCCCTGGCCTGTCAGGACTCACACCCTCTGTTCCTGCACTTTCTCTGGGCTGCCTCTTACATCCGACACTCTGGGCAGGTGAACAGCCTGTCATTCCTCCTAAGAGACCAGTGGCCCTCTGCTGGAATGCTCCCCAGACCTGGCTGCACCCTCTAGTAGTCCTCCCAGGGCTACTCCAGTTGGATTATAGCCCATTGCCTTCTGTGCACTCCATATTTCTGCCATCACACCACTTCTCACACCATCTTCCAATTACCCATGGCTTGTGCATCCTCTCATTAATAATAATCCCAGTAAAGGTAGTGAGAGCAAGACTGCATGTGTAGCTTACTTCTGAATCCCTAGCACCTGTACTGTGCTTGGCCTAGAGGACCTCTATAAACCTTAGTAAATGAATCAATGGATGGATGGATAATTAATTAATGAAAGAATGAATTACTTAATGCAGAAAAGAATGGTCTCTGAGCTGACCAAGCCTTTCTTCAGGAAAGTCCATGGATGTCTAATCCTCTCTGTCATGAAGGCTGCTTTATGGCTAATTGTTAAGTGAGTTACAAGGTTGTGGCTGTGATAATGGTAGGTTCCTGGAATGGAGAGAGGGTTCCAGACCCCCAAATGGCAGAACCAAACAGCAACCAACCCTGGTGCCTCAGGAAGCTTCTCTACTACAAATGTTCCTCTCCGTCTCTCTGTAGAGTCATCCAGTCTCATCCCACCATCATAAACCCCTTCATACCAGTCACCTCTATGGAGCTAGCAGACACCATCACTCCTTCAGCCTCCTTATTGCAGACAACAACTCTCCAAGTATGAGCCATGGCCCAGTGGCCTATGACGCCCCTCACAGCAGGCAGACAAGGGATCCCAAATGAATAGGCCTTTCTTCTGTTATGACCTGGGAAAGCCCTGCAAGTCCATGGATGTCTAATCCCCTCCATCAGGAAGACTGCTTTATGGGTAATCATTAAGTGAGTTACTTAAGGGCTACTAAGGGTGGGCATTATTTTACTCTTTTCCAATTCGTTATTACCACTGAGTTTTTCTTCCCTGGGAAAGTGACAGCAAGCTGGCTTAGGGCTTTGTGCCCTGTCTCGGTAAGCTGCAGTAAAACTTTGAGAATGGATACTCCATAAAGCCAGTGTCCAAGACAACTGGGACTGGAGCCATCCCTCGGCCCTGGGAAATGGCGTTCCTCCTGTCAGGGGTATGACTGGGAGACAACCTAACTTTCCAGGACTGGGTGGGATTTTTTAATGCTACTATTTATGTTTATATGCAAAGACACATGTCAATATACATAAATATACAAACGCACATATATGATTGCATAGGCTGTGAATATTTTTGGAATATATCACAAGAAATAACAGTGATTACCTTTGAGAGAGGACTGGGAACCACATAGACACATTTAGACAGTATATCCTCTTGTACCTTTTGAAGTTTCCTATATTCATAAACAACCTATTTGTTTAACCCACTAATAAAAACAGTTAAAAATTAATCTCAGTCAAAGAAGTGGTTAACCAAGCTGAATATTGGTATCTCTGCTTAAAATCTGTCTCTGACTATAAACTATGGATCAAATGCTATCAAGTTTAAAAAATTGGACCTGTGGGAAACTATCAAGCAGATCAACATATGCATTGTGGGAGTCCCAGGAGGAGAAGACAGAGAGAATATGTGAAGTAATAATAGCTGAAAACTTCCCAAAATTGATGAAAGACATGAATATAAACATCAAAGAAGCTCAACAGATTCCAAGTAAGATGAACTCAAAGAGACCCACACCAAGACACATTATAATGAACTTTAAAGACAATGAGAGCATCTTGAAAGCAGCAAGAGAGAAGTGACTCATTACACACAAAGTGTCCTCAATAAGATTATTAGCAGATTACTCATCAGAAACTCTAGAGGCCAGAAGGCAATGGGCCAATATTCTCGAAATGCTAAAAGAAAAAATAATCAATCAAAAATCCTATATCCAGCAAAACTATGGAGTGAGGGAAAAATGACATTCCCAGAGAAACAAAACTGAGGGAGTTCATTACCACTAGATCTACTTTGCAAAAAAAATGGTCAAGGGTGTCCTGCAGGGCAAAGTGAAATGACACTAGACTGTAACCTGAAGCTGTATGAAGAAATAAAGATCTCAATAAAGGTAAATTCATAGGGAGAGTGACGTCAGCATCATCATAGCACAAGGTGTCCCTCGTTTTGTCCCCATCTCAACAACAAAAATTCGGCATCCATCCATGAAAAAAAGTGCCTCTATGGGAGTTGTGGGATCTGGCAGCATCTACCAAGGGACCCAAGAGAAGCGTCTCCCATTTGTATATCAGGTAATAGGCAGACAGACCTTGGTACTGGCCATAGCCTGTGAACTGGCTCCACCCCCTTGGTCGTGGTCCAGGAGCACCGGGAGAACACTGCCTTGGGCAGTCACCCACACAAAACAGAAACTTTGTGGAAGTCCAGGTTTCCAGAGGAAAAGTTCCAGCACTCCACTGGAGCAAAAAAGAAATGCAAGTTCAGATGTATTGGAGTGGGCAGTTAGTAAACACTGGAGGCTTAGGACAAGGCAGGCACGTGAGAAAAGGCCCAGAGCTCAGCAGCAACATCAGCACTGATAAATCGACTAATACTCATGCCTATGACAAATGGCTAACTCTTTCTAAGTGTTCTGTATGTGTGATGCACTAAGCTAAGCACTTTTTATATGCCTCATTTAATTTCACCCACACATATCCCTGTCGCTCATGGTAGGGATGGTTATCCTTGGAGAAACGGAGGCCCTGGAGAGGTGAAGCCACTTGTCTGGATTCCCCCAGCTCACAAGTAGTAGCCAGGCCTGGCTTTGAACTCAAGCCTGTTGACTCTAAGAGGCATGTCAAGAAAACTGGGGTGCAAAGAGGAGAAAAGAGGAGGGAGATGAAGCCAGGTTGGAGGCTGCCTCAATAGGGGAGACCAGGGAAGATGGGGTCTGGACTTGCATGGGTGGGAGAGCATAAGACAGATGAGGGAGCTAGAACTTTGCAGATGTGATGACTGAGGTGGTTCTGAGACCCCGCTTGGAGAAAGGGCAGGGGTGAGGTACTGAGCACTGAGGGAGGAAGGGCCTCCCAGCCTATCTTGATGAGCAGGTGAGGTTTGGTGACACACAGACGTGGGTCCAGGTCCCTGCTCTGCCGCATACCAGCTGTTTTACCTCAGGTGGGACGCATACCCACCTCCTCCACCAGCCTGGGGCAAGGACTAGATAAGACAAGTTGCTCTCATAGTGCTTGAAAAATGGTAACTGTCAGCATCTCGGTTTTCCTTCTCTATAATCTCACACCCCCTAAAATGCCTAACCCCCCCCCCTTCCAGGGCCTGACCTGACCCCGCATGGCTACAGTGGGGCTTACTTTAAGACCGTCCTTCTGGTAACTCTGGGAGATACAGTCCAGGACACCTTTGTATTTGTTTAAATAAACCCCGTCAGCTTGGAGACGACTTTTCACGACATCCATAGGAGTCGCTGTCCCCCAAGAAATTGCTCCTGTAAAGAGAGAGACAAACAGGGGTCAGGGGCTGGCTGATGGGGGTCTGGAGGGGACCCTGCAGGTTTCCACCATTCAGAAGCTTAATAAGCTGCTGAGGGAAGTGGAAGAGCTCAGGGTCAGGCCCTGTGAAGGCTGTTCCTGATCCTCTCGCGGTGGGACTTGGCAGAATTCTCCCACCTCTGCGAGGCCTTGGGTTTGTCATCTGTAGAATGGGGGCAGCGGTCCCTATCTTCATGGGGTTATGAGGATAAGTAAATGAATGGCTGCGAAGCTTTAGCCCAGTGCCAGGTCCACAGCCAGTGCTTCATAAGTGGAAACCCTTGACTAGCAGCTTTTGTGGAGAAACAGGAACAGGCCCCACCAATACTTTGCAGCACCTTTCCAGGGCTCCAGGGGAGAGAGCCCGGGGTAAGGCTTACAGCTCCCCAGAGGCAGGATTTACCCTGAACATAAAGGAAGCTAAACGAACCCTTGCAGATAGGTTGCTGGCCAAGAAAGGGTCAGCCTGGGGGTTGCAAGAAGAGCAGGAACAGGTCGTTAAAACTCTCTTATCTTTCCCAGATATATGAAATAGGAGCCTTGGGACCACATGCCCCTAGGTCATCCCTGTCGGATACACTCGGGTGCCCTAGTTTGAACACTTCTGTGACTTTAAGGGACTCCCGGACAACACCACTGGGTTATTGTGTAAACACAAAAATTGGCACATTCTTGGATGGGGAGAGAAAAACAAACTGATGCCAAAGTCCAAGGCAGCCGGTTTGCAAGGTTTTGTAATTGCTGTCCAGAGACTTCCAAAAGAGGCCTTCACCTGTCCCAGGCCCTCTGCCCATCCCAGCCTCCAGCCCCTGTGGCCTCCTGCCCATGGCCCTTGGGTAGCCTTCTGGACCTCTCCTCCCTCCTGCCTCCTGCCAGGATAATGGGCTGCCTCTGCTGGCATACTCCCCTGTCCCTCAGCCCACAGGTGAGGGTATTACAAATCAAGGTTTGCCTGCCAGGCCACTCACACCTGCTTTTGCCAGACATGAGAGCCGGTGGGGCCTTGTTTGTCCTCTCAGCCAGCACGTACTTACTGAGCACTTACTAGGAGCTGACGTAGGCCAGGCCTCAGACCCATGGGGGCGGAGGGAGAGCACGGGTGTTTGGTGGCTAAGACCTGGGCTTTGTTATGTGTTGGCTGAATGTCAAGCATAGCTAATTATGATGATAAGGAGGAGAAGGAATGACAATTTTCCTCTCTCCCTTGGATCTTTTCCATCAGCATGAAACATGCCATGTTACCAGCCTCCTTAGAAAACAATCCGCTGTTGAATTCCATGCCCCCTCTGGCTAGAGCTGCATTTCCCTCTGCCTCGTTACAGCACACCCAAACCCCTCAGAAGTGTGGTGTAGACTTGCGTTCTCCAATTTCTTTCATCCTACTCTCTCTTGGTCCCACTTTGATCAGGTTTTCACACCCTTCTCTTCACCAAAATGGGTCTTGTCAAGGTCCCCGATGACCTATACATCACAGAGGCCCTGTGGTGGCAAAGAGACCAGTGTGACTGGAGCAGAGCAAATCAGGGGACAGGAGCAGAAAATGCATACAGATAGGTAGCAGGAAGTCAGATCATACAGGGACTTGAAAACCACTGTAAGGACACTGACTTTTACCCGACAGGAAATGGAGATGCAGGGTGGGTTCTGAGTAGGGAGGTTAAGTAACAAGTCCATGGTCACAAGGTGAGTAAGTGTGGATTTGAACTTGGATCTTCCTGACTGCAGAGTCCCTGCTATCCTGTCTGCACTAGCTGTATGGCCTTGGGTTGGTCGATCTCTCTGAACCTGAGCTTTCTAATCTGAAAAATGGGGAGATTGGGTCCTACCTCCTGGAGCTAATGAAATCTCACGTGAGAAAAGTTTGCAGGGTGCCAATATTCAAAAAAAAGGTGAATCATGACAATAGAATTCAGTTTCAAAGCTCAGTGATACCTGCCACAGAGTAAGGTGCTCCAAATATATCTTTTGACTGAAAGTTAAATGGGTCCAAATAGGGACTTGCCATCACTAGAGGTCCAGAGGACTAGGTCTGGCACATAGTAGGTACTTGGCAAAAAATTCTTGGATAAATCGTGCCCTTCCCTGGGGCTGAGGAGGGCATGGTAGGCTCCCCAGTTGTCCCACTGCCGTAGCCAGCACAGAGACAAGAATCAGCGCTGCTGCCTTACCTGCCATGCCACCTGCCAGCCACACGGCACAGGGGCTAGGGCCTGCACAGCCCTCAGGTGTGATCCAGTCACTCAGGAGCACATAGGGGATGAAGTAGAGGCAATAGCCTGGGACGTCCCTCAGCAGCATGGCGTTGCCTCCCCGGTACAGCCCCGCCAGGCCCTCAGTCCGCACGATGGTTGCGATGCAATGCACAGGCCCCTGGTAGGCTGACCGCTCCCCAAGAACTGCTGCCCGGGGCTTCAAACCGAGGTTGGCTGCAAAGACAGTGGGGAGACGATGACAAATGACCCGGGGGCAAGAGATTGGTCATTCTCTGGCACTGGAGTGAGCCCAGCCCACGGATAGTTCCTACATGAGGCGCATTGGTTTTTTTTGTTTTTTTTTTTTTATCAAGCCTTCTGACCTTCTTGGCAGCTCAAACTAGGATTCTGAAATCTGCCAACATGTGTAGCCAGAATGGAGACAATCCCGGCCAGGTGATAAAGCACCAGTTAGTTGCCTTAGAACCCTCAGAGGCTTTCGGTCAACCATCACTGTCTTTCTGAGCAGATATGCCTGAAGAATGCCTATGATCAAATATGACAAGAGCTGGGTATGCCAAGCTCTTTCTTGAAGCAGAGACTGGAAAATCCAACACACTGTGTGTGTGTGTGTGTGTGTGTGTGTGTGTGTGTGTGTGTGTACACTTGTGCGTAGTGTGGTAAAACAGTATTTGAGATTTGGACCCAGACTGTCCTGGTTCCAAATCCGGGCCCCGCCACTTACAAACTTTTTGTCCTTGGTAAAGCCACATTTTTCAGCCTTTATTTTCTTATCTTTAAAAAGGAGACAGGCCGATACTGTAGCGTATACTTGAAAGTTGCTAAGGCAGTAGATTTTTAAAGTTCTCACCACTCCCCCACACACAAAAATGGTAACTGTGTGAGGTGATGGATGTGTTAACTAACTTTATCTGGGTAATCATTTTGCAATATACACATGTATCAAATTATCACATGGCACACCTTAAACTTACACAGTGTTCTATGTAAATTATACCTCAATAAAACTAGAAAAACATGTTTAAAAAAATAAAAGGAGAACAGGCTGTTGTGAGTATAAATACAGTACTACCCGCCAGTGCCCAGCATGGTTCTAGGAGCATGGTAGGGATGCAAAGTGTCCACAGATTACTGAGACCCGGTGACTGGCATGAGTCGTGTGCAGGACACACTGGTTGGAGGGCTGGACATGTTCTCACTGACTCACTCCAGCCCTGCCGGGCTGTGCCCTGAAACAGCTGTCAGGCAACCCTGGTGCCATGGGTCCCTCAAAGTCCAGGGGTGCAGGGTTGCTGTCTCCTTGTCTGACCTCTGGGGTCTCTGCTGGCAGGTCATGGGTTATGTCTGTAGCTTCTTCTAAGGGTGTAGGCAGCCAGCAAGCAGTGACTCTGTCTCCCCATTTACTCCTCCCACCTAGCTCCCCCGTCTCCCTCTCTGATGCGCATCTCTGCTACGGACCCTTTAGCATCGCTTTAACTCACAGCCAGAGAGACCTCCTAGTCCCCGTGCAGAAAAAAGAGACATTTATTTCAACTTTTTGCCTTCTTGAAGAACTAACGTGACATGTCCAGGAAAGAGATGGAGTGAAGCAGGCCTGTGACCGCACTCTGCCAACAGGGACGCTGAGCACTCGGTCGGTTTAATTCCCAATATGTGCCATCTCAATTCGGTTTTACACATGCTGCCAAAGAGGCAGATGACTTTCACTACAGAGCTGAACTTCCAAGTCCCCCATGGAGGTCCATCTTTATTGGAGGAAATGTCAGGACAAAATATTCAGGTTCATGACTCCACAGTCCAAACTGGGGATCTGGGAGTAAAGTGCAGCCTGTCCTTTCACACAGCCCCAAAGTAGCTGAGGTCAAGGGCGAGGTTTCTATAGAAAGTGTGCTTGAACAAACTAATCCTGCCCTTTCCTTTGGCATGGGGGGGAGGGGGTCATCGGTGCCATGTGTGGTAGGCCAGCTGCAGTGTGGGCAGGAGGCTGAGTCCCATTCACTTCTCTAGCGCATTCCACAGGAAGTGAGCAGAGTTGGTGGCCACTTAGGCACAGGGCCCCCTGAGCTCAGAGCGAGGTCAGACACTGTGGTGTTTGAAAGCCCACTGGGAGGTCACTGGACACCCCTTCCTCTCCCAAATCCATTATGATACTGCTGGGGTCATCCTGGGGAGTTTGGGCATTAGACAAAATAGATGTATCAATAATTGTTCCACCATAAAACCTCTGCCTGGGCCATGCTCACATCCAAGTGCAGTGACCTGACCCAGGAGTCAAAGCTTTCATGAATTAACTATGGACATGATGTGGTTTTCAGAAGTTACTGATTGAAGGAGCGTGTCTGATAATATTCTGCTTGTTTGGAGATACAGATGTTGAATAAAGTACTCGCCCAATTGGCAACTAGTTTTGTCAACAAAAAACCTGAACTTGTTTCCTTTTCTTTCCAGGGTGAGCAATAAGGAAATTCTCTCACATTCTCCCAGGTTTGTTACATGAGCAACCTAGCTTTTATTGTTTGAGAATGATCCATTTATGAGTATTAAAGCAATATAATTGCCATGGTGACTACCATCACCTGGAATACTGACACGAATCTGAATTGGCGGCCAGCGCCTTCTGGACACAAGCTGATACGACAAGGCCTTTGGAACTCCTTTCAACTCTCTCATCTTCAATATTTACAAAACAAAACAAAAAACCAAAACTTATTTGGAAACAATTTCATGTGTGCAAAAAAGAAAAATCATACAAAAAAACCCCAAACGCTTACATACCCTTTAACCAGATGCACCTATTGTTAACATTTTACATCATTTGTTTTATGGTTTGTGTGCTCTCTCCCCATCCACCTGCTTCTCACTCAAACATGTGCATGCAGCTGAACTGAGCAGATGCCACTGTCCCCACGAAAATCTTGCCTGGGCTGTGTTCATCTCCAGGCAACAGTGGCCCGACCTGGAGTCAACGTTTTCATGAGTCAGTTAAGGTTTGGACACGGCTTTCAGGAGTTACAGATAGAAGGACAGTGACTGATAAGGTCCTCCCAGTGTGGAGAGGCCAATGCTGGGAAAGCACTTGCCAAACCTTGAACCAGCCTTATCAGCAAGACCCAAGCCACAACCAAACCTGCACTTTATTTCCTTTTTCCCCAAAGTAAGCAGTAAGGAAATTCTTTTGCACACACATACATATTTGTCTTCACATATACATACATAAGTTTATTTCCTGAACCATTTCAGGGTGAGTAACATGCAAACATGGTCTTTACTCCAAAATACTTCAGTATGTGTTTGCTAAGAATAGGGATATAGGGATATTGTCTTCTCACAGTACAGTCTTCGGCTTCATAACCTACTCTGACAATAGTTTTCTCTAATGTACTGTCTTCACTCACATTGTCGCTTGATCTCATAATGACATTTATAACATTCCTCCCCTTCTCCAGGTCAGGGGCCAGTCTAATCAGGTACTGCATTGAGTTGTCATGTCCCTTTAGCTTCCTTTAATCTTAGTCTTAACACAGCCTTTCTTTGTTTTTTTTATGACACTGACATTTTTAAGAGTACACTGCCTCCTTTCTTGTAAACAGAGCTTTCCTCATTTGGGCTTTGTTTGATGTTTCCTTGTCATTACGTCGAGGTTATGCATTCCTGGCCGCACCTCCTCCTGGTTCTCACCTCTCGTCCCACGAAGACCAATCACTTTCAAGAGCCCGTGGTCTTCTCCTTCTCTGGCCTCCTATCCTTGTTTTTTAGTTTGTTTTTAAATTGAGGTATAATTTACATTCCATAAAAGGTGCAGCTCCTAACTGCACAGTGGGTGAGTTTTGACAATGGCATGACTTGCGTTACCGTAGCCTACCGAGAAAATGACATCTTACACTTGAGACAAACTGTTTTGGTCACAGCCCACTCAGGCAGAGCAAAGATTCCAAGTCTACCTACCCTCCTCTCCTGCCTTTCAAGGTAAAAGAACTCTGTGACATCAATGAGGTGTTGCTCAATGAGAAGCAAATCTTTCTTTTAGGCGGTGGTTGTTACGTACATCATGGCCATTTTTTTCTCATGTGTGTGCTATTGTGGGAAACACACAGAAAATGTACTTAACTATTCTAATAACCCATAGTAAGCTTCCTGGCATGTGTGTTCTCTTAATCCACGGACACAGAAAGGATAGCTGCTGTTCTACTGGTTGGACCCATTTTATATATTAAAAAGGAACTCTTAGAAGAAGCTGGGGGCCCCCAGCCCATGACAGAGGCTGTACCCCGATTATGATTTATTCTGGTGACTGCTGTTTTCTTAGTGTGTTCTGCCCTAATGGATGCAGTGAATTTCCTGGTGACAGAAATCATTGTGGCATGTCCCAGGGCACTGTAACCTTGTGCCTGACACCATGCCACATGAGCTGCAACATCCATTCAGTGAACACTTGAGCGTCTAATCAGGCAGCTCTCAGCGCCAGGGCCTCCCAAAGCTTCACCTCCCACACTCAGCATTCATCCAAGCCTGGCCCTGTCCGGTCCTTGTGCCAGACACTATAAATACTAAAACTCCCAAACCATGGTCCACTACCACACTGGTCTAAGATGCTATGGAAGAATCCAACAACATGCATGTCCATCCTCCAGCGGACAGGTCAGGTGTAACCTCCGTGGTGTGGGTTTGAGCAGGCTGGTATAACCCCTAAGTTCCCTTCGCCAGGATATTGTCAACTGGAAAACTCTTGTCCACTTCCTCTTTCCAAAGGGTCCAGCAGTTTCATCATGATCTGAACAGTCCAAGGTATGCAGATGGTTTTGTAGAAAGAACCCTGGGTTAGGAGCAACTGGGATTTCCTTTGCTGCTCAGTGCTATTTCCTGTACAACCCCATGCATAGGACTCCTCCACACTGGGCCTCAGTTTCCTCATTGTCTACAAAAGGGGGAGAATAAGTGGCCTGTCCACCTCATTTGGCATTTGTGAAAGCTAAGTGAAAACGTTGGCAAATGTACTTTACTAAAATGCATGTTGTGCAAATGTACTTTACTCGAGGCAAATAGTTACCATTCCTAATTTTATTACCCTGTTCTGATGTGACCTCGGATTCTGGAAGTGCCGGACCTGCCAACCTCGGGCAGCTGTGGCCTGCTGCCAAGCCTACTGTGGGAGATTGTGAATGTCCACACGCGGCCAAGAACTACCAATACTGGTGTCAAGTCCAGGAATCAGGACAATACTTGCTCTTGTCAATTGAATCCAAGAACAAACGAATGAGTCACCAATGTACGTAACTTGCACAATGATGTGTTATGTTATGTGTACCTTTATTAATCTCTAGTAGCTACGTGGGACTACAGTTTGAAAAAGGACTCAGTCAAAACGTCCAGAATTCAAGGACTCTTGTTGAACTACGTGGCTCCACGCCTGGCCACTCTACAAGCCTCCCCCACTGCTGGGCTGCCGTTGCTCCAGCCCTTGTTTCCTATTGGCAGCCCACAGCCTACTCGAGAAGAAGGCCCAGGCTGTATGGTTCCAGCTGGTCTGCTTCTTGTCATGCTTCAAGGTGCCTGCCTTCCCACGAAGGCTTTCCCTCAGGGAACTTAGCATCAATATTTCCTGTCCTGCATGAAGGAAGTCTTGGAAAATCCATTGTATCAGAAGGGCTGCTTCTCCCCAAGGCCAATCTCCCTGGGGAAGAGTTTTTCTTGGCAGTCACACATCTTTATGGTAACAATAAAACTATGTTGCCAAAGAGATCAACTGATGTACTGAAGGCCTTTGAGGCACAGTTGGTGACGTTCCCAGACAGACATTTCTGAAGATTCAGGGAAACTGGACAAATGGTTTCACCCCATTTGTCACCATATGGATTCTTGGGCTCGAATGGGAAATGTGTTTCGGTGTGTAGTTAATGATCTCGCCTGCCCAAATCCACCCCTCAGCTAACCTCTCTGCTATGACCATCCAGCCCATCTTCTGTCCTCCTAGCATGTCCAGAAATTAGGATGTTTTCCTTTTCAAATCCTGGCCACGCTCTGTCCCCTTCATTCAAGTCAGATGATCTTGAACATGGGTAGAGCCAGGCCTTCTGAGGAAACTCCTCCAACTTCCTTCCTCTTTCCCTCAAAATCCTGTCTAAATTGTCTCATTCCTTCTCCTCTCTCAATTTGGAAAAGGCTTTTTCCTTCTCCACCCCTTGGTCTCTGTCCCCAACTTCAGCAATTCTCCCCTCTTCACTGAAGTTCCTGCCCCCTACTTTGGTGACACAAGGCTCTCAGGACCCTGTTTCCAGGGGCAGTTGAGTGAGCACAGACAGGTCACATAAGCTGAGCCTCAGTTTCCCTACCTGTAAAGTAAAAAGAACGAAAGTGCCTACTTTGTAGAGTTATGATTTAATTACGGGATGTGGGTTGGCGCAATGCATGTTGTATGGGCTCAAAAACTGTTACATACAGCTGTGAGTGTCATTACGGCACTCAGGTCCTTCCCAGACTTTTTTTACTATATTCTTATCGGTGTCTACCCTCTTCTTTTTTGCAGCTCACCTGCCATTTGCACCTAATGTCATGACTTCAACCATTATTGCTATGTCTGTCCGTCCCCTTTCTATACCACCCTCCCTGGCATTCCAGCGGCAGCCTAAGCACCTCACACAACACACACCGAGCCCAGCTCATCATGTTCTCACTCCAACCTGTCCCTCCAACCCGGTTCCAAATCAGCAGCAGTGTCAATAAGCACGTCTAGATCACCTACGCCAAGTGCTGTCTCACACTTTCTTTGCTACCTAATTCCCTGTGTAGGGGGTTCCACCTCCCCCCTCACAATCACTCAGGTTTGGAA
The DNA here is from genome assembly GCF_001890085.2 of Hipposideros armiger. Lineage (NCBI taxonomy): Eukaryota > Metazoa > Chordata > Mammalia > Chiroptera > Hipposideridae > Hipposideros > Hipposideros armiger. The sequence continues at coordinate 582,493 of NW_017731416.1, forward strand.
ACCTCGGGTCATTTTTGACACTTTCTTCTCTCCTGCTTGGACTGTTAGTTCTATGTCATCAATGCCTCTTCAGGGTGCCATTTTCCCCGCTTCCACAGCCCTGTGTCACATATTCCTGGCCTGTCACCTGGTCTGTGGCAGCAGGCTCCAAATTCCCACCCCAACTCTGCCATTCCCATGTCTTCCGAAGACCAGATCCATCTTCCCACCACATGGCTCTGCCTGGGTCATTCTGGTGTCCCGAACGCTTCACTGCCTGTCAAACAGCACCTAAGCCCATCCTCAGCTAAGAAAGCCATGCTCTTCACAACCCACCCGCATCTTCCCTCCCTGTACTGTGTGTTTGCACTGACTTAACCACTTCCATGTCCTGCGACACGCTCGCTTTTCTGCCATGGACTCTTTCCCTACATGGTTCCTCAGTCTGAAACACCTCTCCATCCCCACAACCCCATCTCCAAAGCCTAGCCAGTATTCAAAGACCCAGTCAACAGCCACTTCCACTCTGTAGCCTTCCTGATCTGCACAGACTCCGAGGTTCCAGAGCCTTCCATGGGCCCTTCCCATTCTACACATCTGACTCCCCACCAGATTGTGTGCACCCTGAAGGCAGGGGCTGTGGTCTGAATACCTCTGATTTACCGGGTCTGCGTGGCTCAGGGCAGTCAAAGAGTGAATTCACGCATAGGTGACAGTCAGCCCTGCGCCTCCAGCTGGGCCTGGTGAAGTCACTAGGATGGTCAGAAGAGTTAAGGCCCAGCCCTCCTCGAACCCCCCAGCTCTGCCCTCTGGTGATTTGGAGGGCCTTGTGATCTGCACATTAATTAGGCTCTTAATGCAAACAGAGACCTGAAAGCTCCCAGATGGGGGAGCAGTAAATGTCATTGGCCATCTGCCTCCAGGATGTGACTTGACCCAGGCAGCAGAGGGACCACAGCCCTGACTTCCATCTCAGGCCCAGCAGGGCACCCAGTGGGGCTCATGTCTATGCAAAGTGTAATGGTGGCTTTAAAAGGGAGGGTTTCTTCACAGGCATTTTCCCATCAAGGTCACATCCGGCTGCCCTCAGGCCAGCTCTTAGTTATTTGCCAAGTAGCAGAGGCCCCAGGAGAAAATGTCAGTTAAGATGGAAGAGTTTATATGAGGGATAACAGCCGTTTTATATGCAATGGTAGTCGGTGACAAACAGAAATTCCCTCTCAACTTCAGCAACTCTCAGTGTAGTTTGGTAAAACCCTTCTGTATAACAATTTCACAATATGTACCAAGAATCTTAAAAATGACCATTGCCTTTGACCCACTCATGAATCAAAGAGCCCACACATTTAGAGAAATAATTCTAAGTGAAGGCAACTTTTTATGGACACATTTGCTGATCACATCACTATTTTAAAAGAGGAAAAACTGTAAACAACCTAAATGTTTTATCACTAGGGTGACTGTTAAATAATAAGCTTACTAAAGTTGTATAATAGCTCACACTAATCTCACGTTCTCAGTGTGCCAGGCACTGGCCTAAGACCTCCTTGAGTAATACATCATCCCGCCCCATCCCAAGTATGAAGTAGCTACTGTTGTTATACCTGCTTTGCAAATGAGTAACCTGAGGCTTGGTCATGTTAGGTGAGTTGTCCAGACTTTCTTGACAGTGGTGGAGGTAGGATAGAAGCAGGTAGTCTAACTCTAGAAAGTGAATTCTTACCACACTGCATCATACTTCTCAGTGTGTGTGTGTGTGTGTGTGTGTGTGTGTGTGTGTGTGTCCACATGCATGTATTTGATGGAATACTGAACATCTTTTATAAATATTACCAATCTATTTAAAATCATTTTGTATTCTATTTTAATAATATAAAAAATGTTCCTGTTATGTTGAGTTAAAAACAGGATATGAAACTGTCTATGTAACATGAGTACAACTTCCTAAAATACTTAATCTATGTATATAGAAAATAAAAAAGAAACACATTGATATGCTAACAGTGACTGTGTTGGGCTGGATGGGCACCTTCTCCCTCTACAGTCAATGTTCTGTATTTTGTACATTTTCAGCCACGCGTTACCACCGATAGACAATCAGGATGAACTTGCTGGTTTTATATTTGCAAATCCCCCAACCAGGTGAGCTGAGCTGTCACCTCGACCTGCCAGTCCACCTGTCACTGCCCCAAAACAAAGACGCCAGAGGCGTCTAACACCCGGCTTCAGACATGGGTGTAGTTGCTCATGGCTCATTGTTATCATCCAGGAAGTGGGCTAGCAATTCTGGGATAAAGCCACAAAGCCACAAGCAATCCCATAAGCCCTACTCAAGGCTGCCCAGAAATGCCCATCTCAGCCCAGTCACCATGCTGAGCAGGCCTGACCCAGAGCAGAGACATCAGGCTTGCAGCCAGCCCCAGCCACACACTGTCCAGTTTACATGGTGCTTCGGGCTGCACGGTGTTACATTGGTTTGGTTGTGTTCAGCTTTGTTTTTAACTGCATTATCTGATGATTTCCAATTGAGAGACTCCAGAGGAAAACCTAGCGTTCTGCCTTCTCTTAAAAATCAAAAGATCCTTGGAGGCAGCAGGTGGCTCAGTTGGTTAGAGCGCAAGCTCTGAGCAACAGGGTTGCCAGTTCAATTCCCACATGGGCCAGTGAGCTGC
>NW_017731416.1:588843-592214 GCF_001890085.2 Hipposideros armiger
CGCCCTCAGTGAGCTCCCAGTCTGAGGGTGGGGAGGAACCTGGATGGACAAACTGACAGGCAATTAAAATGTAATGTATTAAGCTTATGGTGAGTGGCTAAGAAGAGGGTCCCACAGCCACCAAGGGGCACCTGGGCCAGCCCGTTGCTGGGTGCCCCTGAGCATGGGTGTCCCTTGGAAGAGCAGCTGGAAGGGGGAGTCCCCAGAAGGACAGCACAAAGAGGCTTCTGCACATACACAGGACGCAGGAGGCTGAGGAGAGGGTGCTGGGGCTGAGCTCAGAGCCCTTTCCAAACTGCATTCTCAGTGAACACCACAGACACTCCTCTGAAACCGGGAACTTCCACAGGCCCTTGGAGGTGTCAGGGCAGCACACAGGAGCCCCATGCCAAAGAGGAAAAAGTACTAGAAGCTGTCATATAAACTCCAGGCTGTATGCAAATCCGCTAATCCTGAATTGTGTGCGTGTACGCCATTCGCCAGAGGCAGGACACCTCACACACACATTCACACATATGTGCACGCGCACGTGCACACACACACACACACACACACACACACACTCACACACACCCTGTTTCAGGCTCTTCCTCAGGTAACCTGGGACCTCACTTAGCTCTGAGCTGCTACGTCTCAGAGGAACATCCACAGTCCCCACAGAAGCTTCGGAGCTGGGACAGTGGCTGGCAGACACTGAGGGGAATGTGTGCCAACCAGAGAGAATCAACAGCTGACTTTCAGGACACTGAGGAACTGCACAACATCACCCTGGAACAACTAGTGCTGGATTGGCAGCGCTCGCCCTGATTTTAAAGCAGCCAATCAGAGTCAGAACCACACCCTGACACGAGACACAAGGGTGTGAGGAGAAACTCAAGGCGTAAGTAAGCAGGAGAAACTCCAAATGTAGGCGGAAGGCTCTGCAGCTCCAGGGCACTTCCTACATGGAGCCTGCTGGAAACAGCGGTCAGCCACGGGGCCACACTTCTGGTGACTCAAGGAAAAGCCTCGGGCTGCCACAGGGCTAACCTTTGCTTTAAATCCACAGATCATGTCATCCTAAATTTTAAAATCCCCAAAAAGGGGCCTTAGAAAGTCTCCCTAAAGCACATGGTAATTCTCAAGAAAGGCACTTGATGCATCTTCTATAAAATATTACTCAGGATTTCCCCTTGGCAAACAAACAAACGAACAAAAACACCTTGGGTCCCATGGTCTCGAGTGACCTGTGGTACAAGCCAGCTCTGGCATGTGGAGTCAGAGCGCCTGGTCTCCACTGCGCCCGGATAAAGGGAAGCCTGTGGGCACATGGTTACCAGCCCCTTATTCGGTTTTGAAAACCTGACAGGTCACCCTGTTTTTGCAGGAATTTTCCACACTGTGGTTCTAAATTCCTTAGAATTTCTCCAGAGAGGTTACACAAAACTATCCCCCCGTCCTCCAATAACATCAGTCTAGGTGGCAGGGCTAAGTTTAGGTAACGTGTAATAGTTGAGGTATGGTATGAGATGACCTGAGAAAGCTCAGCCAAATGTGATGAGCAGGAATGAACAGGCCTCCTACCTGATGGATATGCTTGGGAGGCAGGGTGGGGGTGTCAGGGTAGGGGGCCCCAGGCCCTGTGGGCTTTGTCCTGTTTCATGGGAGGCCCTGGCAGCTAGGCACCAGCTGCCCAAGAGGAGCACTTACACTCTCCTTCCTGTACACCATACGGATGCAGCTGAGGGTGTTCCCATAGCCGACACCGGCCTGCAGGCGAGTCTGTGGAGAGAGAGAAGCAAGGGTGAGACCCAGGCAGAGATGCTTCACACCCCTGCTGCCCCCAGGATGCTGAGCTTTCAGCAGCGACACCCAGAGAGGGGAAGGCCCTGCCCAAAGTGACCCAGCCAGGAAGGAGGTCTGGGTGTCTGTCCCAGCCAGGCTGGCCCTCTGCCCTCTACCTGCACTGCCTCCCTCAGGGTCCCATTCAGACCTCCCTAAAAGCAGCAGAAGCCCTCTTGGTCTGAGAGGAGCATGAAGGCCAGTTTGCTGAGCAAAACCGAGGCTTCTTTGGGGACGAATGACCCCTGCCTCTTGAGCACAGAAAGCTAACCTGTGGTGTGGCTCCACCCCATCTGCTGTCCCTCACTCTGCCCTCCTCCTAAACATTCCCAAGAGTGGCCCTCCCTTCTCACCTCCAGAGCCCCTTCACCTCGCTCCTGCGCGATGGCCTGGTGCGCCGCTGGCCTCTTGCTCCCCCCTCACTCGGTGACACAAGTTAGACTCATCTTTTCCAAACAACAGTAGATTGTGTCACTGGTGTTTAAAGCTCTCCAGTGGCCCCCGATCAACTTGGAATAAATGCCACACTCTTGACCAGCGCCCAGGAGGCCCTGGGTGAGCGCCTGTGCCAGCCTCTCGCCGCACCCTGCCATCTCCTCCACCCCCTGCATCCACACCGGCCCTCGGCCTTCTCAGTCCCTAGAGCATCGGCTCTCTCCTGCCTCTAGAACTTTCCATCTCTGTTCCTCTCCCAGAAGTCTCTTCCTCCAGCCCCTGCTCATCTTTTGGGTCTGAGTTTAAATGTTACGATGGTGTCATGTGTTGGTCTGTTTACTTAGGGTTTATTTGGGTGCCCCTCTGGGGTAGGGCCATCTCCCACTTCCCTCTTGTTCTGGGAGCCAAGCGGGGCCCTGGCACACGACCCCCGGCTGAATAAGGGGCTGGATGGTGGAGGCGTGCTGTCCTCTAACGGCTCTGGTGACCAGGGGCATCGTGAGAGCACAGAGGGTCTGAGGAAGCCCACCAAAGTGCCCAGGGTGCCCTTTACCCTGGTCTCAGAGAGTTTCACTTCTTTTAAGATGTACGGCCTATCATTCTCCATCAAAACACTTTCTCAGCACCCGTAACATGCTGTGCCCGTACAGAGGAGGAGATCTGGACCCTGCCCCCTGAACCCAGGGTCCCATGAGGCACTAAGGCCCAGGGTGCAGACTAATGCTTCACAGTAACAGCCTGGGCTCCATCTGCTGACAGGTGAAAAGACCCCGGAAGGACACACATCATAAAAGTGATGGTCTTTGAGGTAAAAATCATGGGTCATGTTTTCTTGCATTGAACTTTTCTTCATTTTTCCAACTTTCCTACAACAAGCAGGGGTTACTTTGATTATTTTTAGCTTATGTAATTAAAATAAGTGTACAACTAATATGGGAACACAGTCTCTTAATAAAAATAAATTCAACATTACATATAAAGCTAAAGTCTCCATTGGCCCGCCTCTCTCTCACTCCATGCTTTTCCCTGAGCACATAACCATGGCTGATAGCATAGCTGAGAGTCTGACAGGCACTCGCCTAAATAGATTTATGCAGATGGAGCCAGAGGAAATA
>NW_017731416.1:598454-601612 GCF_001890085.2 Hipposideros armiger
GTGGGTGTCAAAACAGTAGAAGAGGGTGCATTTGCCAGGCACCTCTGCTCACAGGGAAGAAATGGAGCCTCTCTGTGCCTCAGTCTCCCCTCCGTAATAGTCAAGGAATTGGGTGGTTGTAAAGATTAAACACACACAAAGCTCTTAACACAGTGCCTGTCACATAAGGGCTCAATAAATGTTGGCTCATGAGCTCCCGCTGCGGTGACCAGTCTGGCTTAGCCCAGATCGGAGGCTTGAGGGGCAGAACTGAGGCAGACACTCCAATCTTGGTGTCTACCTTCCCTCCACCCACTCGGGTAAACCATCCGTGCCTTTGCACTGACAGCTAAGCCCCGTGACCAGGCACTAATGACTTAGACCTTGGCAGGGCTGAGCAATGTTTGCCTGCAGGAACCTCCTTGGCTTCTTATTAAGAGGCTTCCTTGAGCTCCCAAAGTCCGGTTTCTGCCACACTGGGAAGGGCAAAACAAACACGTGTGCATTTTTCTATTGCTGCCTCAAGGGGTCCCTGCCTTAAGTATAAGAGAACCGGTTTCCTCTGGTACCACGGATGGGTGAACTGACTACCTGAGGTCACAGGCAGGATCCCATCCACACAGGAGAAGTGAGACACTGCGAATGCCTCCTACAGTGGAGAGGAACAGGGAGAGCACACAGGTCCCCACATTCTCACTGCTCAGAGGGCTCTAGAAGGGTCTGGACTTCCTGGATGGGCAGTCTGGAAAGCCCCAGCCTAGCTGGGCCATGCCCCAGGTGAGCAGGCATGGGTGACCGCCAGTGCTGCCATGACCAGGTGCACGATCCTGACCTTTAGGCGCTTCTTCCAACCCTCCTACCACCTGCTCCAAAGCCCTTCCTGATCTCCAGCCTGGCTGAGAGCCCATCCCACTCCCTCCCACCCACCATGTTTGAAGTGACCCAATTCGTGTCTGCTTGTCTGCTGGACAGAGCACCACAAGGGAGACAGTATGGAGACTTTTGCTTATGACTGTGTCCCTATCACCTAGCCCTGTGCCTGGTTATACAGCAGATGCATAACTACTGTGTACTAGGTAAATGGATAGGGCTAACAGTCAGACCAATCTCACACTGTCCTAGTGGGTATTAAATGAGATGGTGCACATATAGCACTTTACACAATGAATACTTAACAACTTTGGCAGTTGCTAGTAGTGGCTGCTCAGCTCCCTAAAATTGAGGCTGCTGCACACCCAGCTTTGGGTTTGGCTATTAGCTGGCTGATCCCCATCCTTTCTCCAGTCTCCAGAGGCCTCTAGCCTGGCCTCAGGAACCCCTGTAGCTCAGGCCGTGGCCTGCCAAGTAAGCCACCATTCTAGCACCCTCTGTGGGGAAGATACGGGTGGGTGAGAGCAGGACAGAGGATGGAACCAAACACTGTCAAGAAAGCTCACCAATTAATTTGCCTCAAAATGTCCCAGGCTTTCTGAAGAAAGGCATTACTTGAGAAACACTTCCTGTGGTGACCAGGCTGGCTGTGCCCCCAACCCACACACATATACGTGCACGCCTGCCCCTGATTCCTCCCCTTCCAGGAACAAAGCGTTCAGGATGTGAAGGAGGCTGGGCTGCCCCCAGGAGTGGAGGAGCCTCGTTCCTAACACTCTTCCAACATCTGGACCCCAAAGAACTTTAAGACTTATGGAGCGATTTCCTCTGCACCAGAGACTAACAGGCTTTTCTAAAGTAGACAGGAGCAGGAGGCCAGCTGAGCACCAGCCTCTGTGGACAGAGGGGTCACACACAGAAGGCTGCCAGGGGGAGGGGGCTTATACAGGAGGGCTGTTGGCCCCAATGGGATGCCTGAGGTGACAGGAAGCAGCGTGGATCCAGTCCTTCCATTATACAGAAAAGGAGACCCAGGAAGGCACAGTGTCTTCCCTGAGGAGACCTTGAAATTAGAGCCAAGAACCAAACTCCAAGGTATTGAAATTTCTACTGTAACTGGGGTGTTGAGGGCAGGGAGAGGGGCACCCCCTTCATGCCCATGCAGCCCATCCAGGTGCGAGGCTCCCCGGCTGCACACTCCCTGGCATGTAGGGCAGGCATGGCTTTGAGAACTGTACCCCCACACTTGCTCTAATACACTGCGGTTGCCCTTTTAAACTTCTTAATAATTTTTGAACAAGGACCCCATGTTTTCATTTTTCACAGAGCACCGCAGATTATGTAGCTGGTCCTCACTCACCAGTCATTGATGGTGTGTGATGGTGTGTCCCTGAATTAGTGTCTTAACCTCTGGAAGCCTCAGTTTTTTCCTCTGTAAATGGAAATAGCGAGAGCTCCTACCTCACAGAATGGCTAGAAAGACGAATTAAGAGAACATATGCAGAGCTCTTAGCAGGTGCCCAGGAAATAAAATAACTTAACCAATGAGTATTACTACTCTAGGTACAGTAACAATAATTATAGATGATGATGTGACCATGGAGATACCCTGCTCAATAAAAAGGATGTTAACCACCGCACCCCAGATCCGGTGAACCAGGAGAGGATCACGGATGCCCAGACACCAGGCGCCCTCCCCTGGCCTCTTACCTTCCCGGAATGGCTGTGTTTGCATCTGCAGCCTGATCTTGATGAGGTCCACGGGCGTGCCCAGCCCGACGGAGACCACGCCGGCCACCATGCTGGCCAGCAGCAGGTCCGACAGGCTGTGGGGCGTGCCGGCCCTGGGCTCCCTGCACTGTTGCTGGCTGAGGAACCTCTGCGTGTTACTGAAGACTCCAAATACCACGGAGTTGTAGACAGCGATGCTGGCCAGGGGGAAGGACATGCCCTTGAAGAAGCCGAACACCTGTGGGGAAACCCAGGGGGAGGAAGTATGACTGCTAGGGCCTGACGCAGGCAGGTGCCAAGCTCCCCACGCCATCCTGGGCACAGACCCTGCCCTCCTGCAGCCTGCGGGCTGGTGGCGAAACACTACAGAAATAGACCAATGTGCCAGCGAAGAGGATAAAAGAGGATACTGGTGTGATAGGGGAGACAGGAGTGAGTGAGAACATTGCTGCCCCGAGGAGGGACCGGCTTCTCATGAAGCCTTGTTGGCTAAGCAGTGGGATCCTGGGCCTGGGACCCGTGTTTGCCACCAGAGTGGCAGTGCTCTTGGGCTGTGGAGCCCTGGTGAGCAGGGGGCT
>NW_017731416.1:606005-609317 GCF_001890085.2 Hipposideros armiger
TGCTGAGCACTTGGGAGGCTGCCACCAAGGCCAGCAGCACAGCTCAAGCCTCCAGGGCCTCCAATGACAACAGAAGCTGGCATTTAGTGTCTACCAACTGCGTACTTGGGGGAACCCTGGGCATCTTATGAAGTCATCTCACTGAGTCCTTCAAATGCTATGCTATGCCGCATGGATGCTATCCCTGTCCTACAGATGAAGAAAGCCAACTCCCTGTATTAGTTGCTTGTCGCTGCTGTAACAACTTACTTAGTGGCTTAAAACAATGCAAATTTTTTCTCCCACAGTCTGCTAGCTGGTCTAAAGGCAGTCACATTGCATCAGGCATAAACCCTAAATGTACCAGCTGTGCCAGGAGCCAGGTAAGAATCTTGACCCCAGCTCCACTGCCACCAAGCAGCCAGTAGTTGGCTCTGCCACTTATGATGAGGCAGCTGCAAGCAGGGGAAAGAGTGTTTGACCCAACTCAGTAAGCCAGGTCCTTCCGGCTGGCTCTCCCATGGGCCAGCCCTGGGGCCTCAGACATGTGTGCGTTCATCAGGACAGGAATGGCCCTCTCATTGACCTATTCTCATTGCCACAGTGACAATCTTCATGACAGCCCCGCCAGGGAGGTATTCTTTGCCCATTTTATAGACAGGGACACCAGGCTCAGGGAGGTTAAGTGCTGTGGCCTGGTCAGTAGGTGGGGAGGCTGGGACTGGACTCCCAAGTTATTCTGACTCTGAAGCTCTTGCCCAGACCCTTCTCAGTGGACAGGGACCCCAGAGAAAATGCCAGCCAGGAGGGAGGGAGAAAGGAAGGTGTTCTGGAGAGAAATGAGGGCCCTGAGCCACACCCTGGGCATCACCAGGCTGTAGCCTCAGCGGGGAGGTTGTCAGGCTGAGCAGACTTGGGTTTTATGTATCAGGAGGGTTCCCATCAGAGCTCAGGGGGCAGAGGGGAGAGGAGGAGAGCTCCCGCCTTTTCAGGTGACATGTGGCCAGGCCTGGGGTGACCAGACTTGCCTGTGCAAGGGGACTCCAACAGGCTCCACCAGCCCCTTGCCAGGCTAGAGATAAGGGAAGCTACACTCTCCCAAGGAGACACAAGGGTCACCTGCATACAGGTGGCTGGCAGGCCCCCCAGGGCAGGGGCTCCACTTGCTTTTTGCACCGCTGATGCCTTGCCACCCTCATGGTGCCTGCACAGAGAAAGTGTCCAGTGTGCGTCTGAGATACGAGCAAAAGTCAGGGACACGAGGAGCCAGGAAATATTTTCAACAATTTAAGACAAGCAGGCTGACCTTCCCATCCAGAAGAGAGCAGGCCAGGACTCTGACTTAGGAGGGGGCCCACGGTCACCCAGGGAGGAAGACGGAGACAGGAGGTGGCAACAGCCATTTGAGAAAGGTCTTCACGGTTCCTCTTTGTGCAGATCTGGGCAGAGCTTTAAGTACAAATCTGGAAGTCGCTTTTTGGGGCCAGGTTCTCAGGGGATGGCTTTGAGTCCTGCTCACCACTGGTGACAGGGGTGGCGGTAGAGTCAAAGAATCTCTGTTGTATCTCGCTCCTTGATGCTTTAACTTGTGTGACCTGAGGCAGGCCGCTTCCCTCTATGAGCCAGTTTCTACTTCTGTGGAACAAGGAACTTGGATGTGCCCACGCCAGATGGCCCTGCTGGCCCCAGAGTCCTCACACCCCATGTGCTTCATCACGTTATAATGGCTTCCCATCCCCAACCCAGGTCCAGAGTCCTAATCTGACGTCCAAGGCCTCAGAGGATTGAGTGCTGACCGCCCTTTCTTGGATTCTGATCCGTAGCTGCTCTGGGAAACCTGATGGGTCAGGAAATGGGCCATGCCAGCCTCTCCCAAGCAGGCCGCACGACGTGTCCCCATCTCCGTGCCTTTGCCCACGCTGTTCTCTGTGCCTGAAATATCTTGTCTGGTCACCTGAAGCCCAACCTTAAATGTTGGGCTCAGATGCCACCTCATGCTGGAAGCCTTCCCTGGTTCCTTAGTTCCACAAGGACTTACAGGAGGACACTCACCAGTGCCTTGGTCACCTCCCCCACACTTTATGAGAACCTGGAGGCAGGGATGAGACATTCACAAACACAAAATCACTGCCAAGTAAGGAGGGTAGAGCCATTCCAAAGCAGGCCTCCTGGCACCACATGCCCACGGGTTAGCACAGAGGACCTGTCCTGGGCTGGAGACTCTGGGCATCAGAAACAGCAGGCACAGACCTAGAGGCAGACTCATACCAGGCCCCTTTCCAGGAGGTAATGACAAACATGGCTACTGTACCTTGACTGTATCCAGTGGGTAGCCGATAATGACACTGGCTGCACCTGTGGATTGAAGAAGAATACCTGGTCACTCAGCCCCTGGACTCCTAGCTTACACTGGCTGGCTCTTGGGACAGGAGAGAGGACTCAGGCACTTGTATTCACTGAATTGGTCAATGCCCAATTGCCGGAGAGGAACCCCAATATGCTAGGCACTGGACCAGGCATCGAGGGAGGCAAAGAAAATGGAGTAAAACCAGGGCTCTGTCTCAAGAAACAAGCACCCCAAAGAAGGGCAGTGAATGTGTTGGGACAACTGGGTATTCACATGAAAAAGAATGAAGTTAGACCCCTCTACCTAGTACCAAATACAAAAATTAACTCAAAATAGACCAAAGACCTAAATGGAAATACTAAAACTACAAAAATCATATACTTAAAACACAGGGAAAACAATCTTTATGACCTTAGATTTGCAATAGATTCTTAGACATGACACCAAAAGCACAAGTAACGAATGAAAAAAATAAATGAAACATCATAAAAAATTAAAACTTTTGTGTATCAAAGGATACTATCAAGAAAGTGAAGACAACCTACAGAATGGGGGGAAATATTTGCAAATCATATTTGATAAGGGTCTAAAATCCAGAATACATAAAGAACTCTACCACCTAAAATAATTTTTTTTAAATATGGGCAGAAGACTTCAATAGACATTTCTCCAAAGAAGATACACAAATGGCCAACAAGTACACAGAAAGATGTTCAACATCACTAGTCATTAGGAAAATGAAAATCAAAATCACAGTGACATTTCCCTTCACACCCACTTGGATGGCTATAATTTAAACAAACAAACAAACAAAAAAGGAAAATAACAAGTGTTGGTGAGGATGTGGAGAGTTGGAACCCTCATATATTGCTGGTGGGAATGTGAAATGGTGCAGCCAAACAGTTTGGCAGGTCCTCAAAAGTTACACATAGGGCCGGCCGAGTGGCTCAGTTGGTTAAGAGCTCGCTCAAGAGTTTGAGCTCTGA